>NC_084541.1:7038684-7198684 GCF_024500275.1 Phycodurus eques
CATTTTCTGTGCCACTTATCCTCACTAGGGTTGCGGGCATGTCGGAGCCTATCCCAGCTGACCCTGGGCGAGAGGCGGTTTACATATATAGACATATAGACACATATAGACAACCATTCACACTCACATTCACACCTATGGGCTATTTAGAGTCTTCAATTAACCTACCATGCATGTTTTTCGGGATGTGGGAAGAAACTGGGGTACCTGGAGAAAACCCACGCAGACACGAGGAGAACATGCAAACTCCACACAGCCGAGGCCGGATTTGAACCCGGTTCCTCAGAACTGTGAGGCAGATATGCTAACCAGTTGTTCACCGTGCCGCCCTCTGAATCTTCCCATATTACGGTAATTAAAACCCTTTCATGCATATTGGTCACAACAGTGGACAGCTATTCAAAAGCCGTTTTCTCCGATATGAATGAGTCTTGAAGTCACAGTTGCGCATCAGTCACTAAAATTACTTTAAATGTAACTTCAAAGGACAACCAGACAATAAATTAGTTGCAAATAAATTAATAATATATTAAAATAATAGAAAACAAAAAAAGGCAAAAAAAGTGATGGGTAAAAATGTGCCAATGTTTTTAGCCATGACTGTATTGTCTCTCGTATGTATCTAAAAAAAGAATCCTCTCATTATTCTGGCATTTAACAAAAATTTTGATAATCCTAATTGACCTAAAACAGGAAGGTTTAGTCTGATTTCATGTCACAGTCAGGAAAAGGCTGTTCCTACTGTGTGCGTCTTGTGGGGCAGTGTAGTGCCATGCATGCATGGAGCTGCTTGTTTACTGTAAGCTTAAAAAAAAAAAAAAAAAAAAAAAAAGAGTAGAAGAAAGTCACATTAAACTAATTGTTCACAGATTAGGAAATATATATGCCAATGAGTATTGTTATATTAACTGTTACTACGGTGTTTGTGTGTGAATATTCAATATTTGAAGGTAAATCCCTCCTGTGATCAAATGCTAATATTAGCTAGGCTTTCAATAGGGTTTTCCATTGACTGTTAGCATTTAGCAAGCACTGTTAGCTAGCTGGCGATTTCTAGAACAATGTGTCTTCTTGTATTTAAATATAAAATGAGGGTAATTATTTTTCTTGTGCTTTTTTTTTCTTGTTTTTTTTACAGTTTTACAGTAAACCCCAACTGGGGTGTCAATAAACATCTTCGAGCACGCTCAAGTTTGGCTTACCTGCCCAGCCTTGAGCTACACTGCAAACGTTCTCTGCAGCTGCAAAGTACGAGCTGTGGGTGATCGGAGTTTTTTTTTTTTTTTTTTTTTCGTGGTCTATCAATGCCTTTCATTGCCGATCACGTGCTTTCCGTGGAAATCAGCCGATCGTGATCGTGGCCAATCGATCAGAGCACCGTGATTTAATTCATCATTTTGTTGCAGCCATTAGGCATTTAACATTGTAAAAATTCAAATCCACAGAAGGCGGTGGGCTTTACCACCACCTACAGGACATAGGTGTTGGGCCTCAACAGAGATCTGCACTACTTGCGCCCTTAGACTGATTTTATTCTGGTTTGTTTTGTACCTCCTCTCACTCCCTCCAGGTTGGCTACTTTCCCAGTGAGTGTGTGGAGCTCATAAATGACAAAGTGCCACAGTCCATGACCAACTCTGTGCCGAAGCCAGGTACTCCTCCACTTTACTTTCGAACCATTTAGTGAAAGGTTGTCGGAAGGAAGTAATCGTTGGTGACAGTGGAGATAGAGGCTGTGTTTGCAGGAAGTAGTTCAGTTTTAGATGAAGGGTGTGTGTGTGTGTGTGTGCGCGCGCGCATGTGTCATCCCATATAGAGTCAAACCCTTACTTTTACTTTTCATCAGAAAGACTGCGATGTCTCGATAAAGTACAAAAAGAGTGTAAATAAAGGAAGAGGGGGAGGGGGAACACCAATGATACATATTACTAGTTGATGGATTTCCCAGTGCCTTTGGAAGATAAAACAACTGACTGATCAGATGGAACCGAAATGCATCTCATGATACTGTAATCAGTTGGAGCACATGAACAAGTTGAGATTTTAATTAATATGTCTGCACACTCTCCAGCTTTGGTAAACACCGCTTGTTCAGGTTCACTTGCATGCATATTGCACATTTACAGTGTTCCCACAATTTGCCCCTTTATGCACATTTGAGAGTGTTTTCATTTTAATCAAAATACGAGGAGCAGTCAAAAGGTAATGAGCCCAATGTAATTTAACCTACTAATTGATATTTTTCTGAAATGTTCACAGTTTGTAGCTTCGTTGTTTGAAGGCTTATTTAAAAAGGTTATGTTTAAGCCTGTCCTCTTCCTGTCAGCAATTTTGGAAATAAGGCCATTGTTGGATGCCTATCAGAAGCAGAGCTGTGATTGAATTTATTGCTTTGGAAGGTGAACCACCGCTAATCATTTTCAAAAGATTGCAGAATGTGTATGGGGTTAGGTTTATGTCATCAATGATAACGCGGGATGGCGATGTCATCAATGGTGACTCTTGAATCAGTGCCTTGACCCTCACACTATTTCCAGTTGTAACTGCTGAAGATGGTCTGCAGCCTCTTTTTCTACACCTTAGAGCCTGGACACCCACTTTTTGACTGTACTGTAGCCTCATGCAGCTTCCCCATGCACATTATGCAACCTTTTGAACATGTTTAGTGGTGGTTCCCCATACAAAGCAAGAAATTCAATCACAGCTCTCTGCTTCTGATAAGCATCCAACAATGACCTCATTTCCAAAATGGCCAACAGGAAAAGGCCAAGCGTAAACAAAACCTTTTTTTAAATAAATAAAATGTCAAGTATTTAAACTACAAACCGGGAAAATTACCTAAAAAAAAATCATTAATACTACGTTCATTACTTTTTGACTGCCCCTTGTAGTTGTTTTTATTGCTACTGTAATTGATTAAATATATTTATAATAATTATTATTTTTTTCATAAAATACAAATAGCCAATCGTTACTATTTACTGTAGTTTCCTAAACGCTGCTGCTGTCACAAGCATTATTATGCTAAATGGGCAGACCAAGGCTCAAGTTCATTGTCAGTCACACAGCAAATACTGTACCGTTGTTACAACCTGCATTGCTTATTCTCACTGCTTTGATGCATCTTTAATACTGATGTCTCATTGCACACAGTTGAACTCTATGTAGTAATTGCATGTGTCTCGATCTGTTGCATTTGACTCTGACTCCTCTGCCTCAGCGTCCCCGTGCTCTGGCCTGCCGCCTGCCTCATGGAGTCTCTTCCCTCCCTGTGCGTGTTGGTATACTACTACTTCCACCCGCTCCATGCATCTCTGTCTCACTAGCGCACTTAAACATTTGGACTGTGATTGTGTTGGAGTTTGTTTGTCAGATTTGAGATGATTTTCGATACGGTCACATTGTGGTAATCTGAGACCAGTAAACAATTGCTATTTGTTCTAACTTGAAGTGCTTTTCTCCCTCTGCTGCTTCTCTCATGTCTCCATCCATCCATTCATCCATCTTTCTGTTGGTCGATCTGTCCATCTGGATGCATGCAGATTTGGAGATGGAGAGTGTAATACAGGACAATGCATGGGTGGCCGACCCGCTTAACCACTACAGCCTAAGTTCAGGTAGAACAAGCCCCTTTGGTGTGCTGCCCACAAACTAACACCAAACCTGCAGTAATGTTTGATTTGTGCTACTCTCAAAAACGTAATTTGTATGCAAGTTCAAAATGCAGTGGAAACTGTAGATTTGACTACAATCCATTCTGCAACACTGGTGGACCTCTGATTTATTTATTCCCCCCTCCCCTAGCAAAGAGTGTATGTTAAATTAATCCGTTCTAGGGTCAAACTGTCTCCGTCATAAAACCTTTGTTAACTTTACGGGTTAAATTGACATTTTAAAATGCCCAACTGTTATACAAATATACAGTATAATAATAAAAAACAAAGCAGACCAATGTATGGTGTACTCATCCTTTTATGATGGGTAACAAAGGTGGTGAGGGAGAAGGGATACAAGTTCCCTTGTGTACGTGCAACTAATTTTTTAGTGGACAGTCCTCTTTTTTTTTCTTTCTCATTATTATTACCGAGAAGCCTGGACAGAGATGTGTGTACCAAACGACTGACCACATTAACCCTGTCTGGTTGTTGCATAACAACGGTGTATGTATGTGAAAATAGACTGTGAAAGATTGGTAAAAAATGCAAATAATGGCCATATTTGCATTTTAGGTTAGTTCTGCCCATCAAGATATTCTTTTTCGCGTAATTTTGTTTCAGGTTTGTCAGAATAATTGATCCGGGGACCATCATATGTAATCCGTGTAAAAGAGAAGAAAACCTTAATATTGCTGCATATATAGGTACAGCTACAGTAGATTCATCCCTACTTTTAAAACAGTGTTCGTATGCAAATGACTTCAGGGGTGAGCCAGGTTACTGGAGCATTTCTCAAAGCTGCTCAGTGTATCCTGTGTCTGGATGCGGTCCAGCGGTGTTTGTGCAGGTCTGTTTGGTTGAAACCTAAAGGCCACGGCAGGGGTGTCGTGGATCTGGGTGCTCCTGACTAGGCTTGATTTATGTAAACCTTTCACAGCCTGGGGGGCCTGTAACCCCATCCATTGAGTGGTAAGCTTTGTCCTACAACACCATGTATCGCTGTTTCCCTCTCCATGGCGACTGAAAGAGCACATTCCTGTAGGGATCTACAAGAAGTGGGGAAAAAAAATGTCCTCACTCTTCCAAGATCCAATCTGCGCCCTCCGATTATTGCTACGCCCAAGTGAAATGATGGAAATTGATAGTATACAAGACTGTTAACTGAGGACTCGTGACTCCAAATGCAAATGATTGCAGTGGAAGCTGGGGGCAAATTTACCATCTTCACAGTGCAAAAAAAAAAAGTCTGTAGTTGACATTCATTTGATAATAAAAATGAATATTCAGCCTTCTTTTCGTTTGAGAGTCCAATGGACCTAAGAGTTGCTGACCCAGATGTACAGCAACCCCCTCCTTTGCGCGGCTTTCGTCATGTCTGGGGACCGGTGATTTGGGCAGCTGTTTGAGCATTTACGGTATGATCTCAAACAGCTGGCTATGTGAAGAGGAGAGGAAGTGATTGGATAGAGAATGTGTGACAGACTGAGTGTTTGATTTGCTCCTGCAGCTCCCAAGAATCCCAGCTCATTTCCTGGTGCTCCAGCTCTGAGGTCTCTTGTGTAACTTGTCTCTCCACATGAGTAATCTTTACGACTGCATCTCTCTTTGGTGGAGGCCGGTGTCGAACTATGTTCTTAATTTGGTGCATATGTCAAAGCAGGGAGGTTTGTTTTAAGGCAAAAATACTATTTGTGGATTAAACATGTTCATGTTTTCTTGTTTTAACACCACATTGCTCATAATGTAATGTGGTGTAAGGCAACATGGCATCAGGCTACTTGCCCCATTTGTCCTGTAGGTGACACAGTGAACGCTTGTATCAAAGGTCAGCTCCACCCCTCTGCGTTACTGTCCCTACAATGTGACTTACAAGGCGACACGTTTACCACAAGCTCGATGCTCTATCATTTTGAACAGGAATAAGAATTTTCAAACTGATTTGACCTTTTTATATCCAAATTTCAGTTGGCTCTTGGGGTTTATTGGTGTACAGTATACGCAGCATACATCACATGTAAGCTGTCACCGAGGAACATTGTAGTGTTTGTATTAATTGTATGTGATTGTGATACATACTCGGCCATTATTGGTTGTTAGTTTTGTTGGAATTAACGACTACTGAAACAACAAACTTGGACATGAATTTACAGTATTTGAAAGCTGTTGTACATATAGTAAATGTCAAGTTGAAGTCACATGAAGTGGAAGCGTGACTGCAGTCTCATGATTCCTGACCATCAATAAATCAGTTTAGCTTCATTTTGACTCAACATGCCTCCATAACAACTTATTTGGTTCAGGAAGCACAGTGATTCCCAGGAGGCAGTGAGGATGAAAGAAAGTCAAGGCCTCACTACTGTGTACAATAATTAAATTATTAATGATTGTGTCAGTCTCAAAGGGTTATAATGGGGTCAGTTGGTCTGTAATTTAGAATTCTAGAGTATTTATTCACTTAAACCAGACCTGCAGGAGCCTCATAATAGTTTGGGATTGTAATGGTGGCAAACATGAAAACAACATAAGTCATCAAAAGGAGAGTAGCTCAAGGGGAAACTAGACTTGGGAAACTCGACTCTTAATTCTTTTAAAAATAGTTCTGTCAAAGCAATGGATCGACATAGTTCACAGTTAGTCTATACAATCGCAGATGCTTGTACATCAGAGTCAACTTAAATATTGTACTGGAGTTACATGCAGCACATATACGTTCAGGTGTCCACCGACGTTTGTTTTTTGGGCAGGTTTGGATAGGCCAAATCACGGGTGGGCGGGGGGGGGCAACGAGACTGCGGTCAAGCCAGCCTCCACTCGTAAAGTCGCAGTCATTGGACGTATGGACGGTTGGACGTATGTGGCATTTTGAAATGCCACATCAGTTCTGGGGGGGACACTGCACCACCCCAGGTCTCGAACAAAAGAGGTGCCACCCAAATCTGATGAGGCATTTCAAAATAAAAGTCCCCTGAAATTGGTATATTTCATTGCCATTACCACGGATTTCAAAACTTCATTAAAAATAATCTATGAGATATCACAACACCAGTCCAGTTCTGGGGGACACAACACCACCCCAGGTCTCCAACAAAAGTGGTCCCACCCAAATCTGTTGTGGCATTTCAAAATAAAAGTCCCCTGAATTTGGTATATTTCACTGTCACTACCACTGATTTAAAACATGAATTTAATTTTTTTTATGAGATATTGCAACACCAGTCCAGTACTGGGGGACACTACACTACCTCATGTCTCCAACAAAAGTGATCCCACCCAAATCTGATGTGGCATATCAAAATAAAAGTCCCCTCAACTCTGCATATTTCACTGTCACTACCACTGATTTAAAACATTAATTTAAAAAAAATTTGAGATATCGCAACAACAGTCCAGTTCTGGGGGACACTACACCACCTCAGGTCTCCAACATGTCTCTTAGATGTTTTTTTCTGAATGTTTTAAATCACTCCTCCTGGAAGTTGTCACCTTATCGTGGTGGAGGGGTTTGTGTGTCCCAATGATCCTAGGAGCTATGTTGTCTGGGGCTTTATGCCGCTGGCAGGGTCACCCATGACAAACAGGTCCTTGGTGAGGGACCAGACAAAGCACAGCTCAAAGAACCCTTATGACGACGACAAACTATGGACTCAGTTTTCCCTTGCCCGGACGCAGGTCACCAGGGCCCCCCTCTGGAGCCAGGGCTAGAGGTGGGGCTTGAAGGCGAGAGCCTGGTGGCCGGCCCTGTACTAATGGGGCCCGGCCGGGCACAGCCCGAAAGGGTAACGTGGGTTCCCCTTCCCATGGGCTCACCACCTGTGGGAGGGGGCACTTTTGTTGGAGACCTGAGGTGGTGTCGTGTCCCCCAGTACTGGACTGGTGTTGCGATATCTCATTGATTATTTTTTTTTTAAAGATTTCTTTGAGTCAGGGGTAATGACAGCAAAGTATGCAGTTTTCAGAGACTTTTATTTTGAAATACAATATCAGATCTTCATCAAACCTCTTTTAGTGGAATCCTTGGTGGTCTGTCACACAGATCTGGACTTGTCTTGCGATACCGATGGGATTATTTTGGGGTGGCTTTGGCTCAGTAGGTAGAGCAGGTTCAAATCCCTGCTACGACTGTCCGCATGTCAAAGTGTCCTTGGGCAAGACACTGAACCCTAATTTGCTTCCAGTGGGCATGGCAGTGCCTTCCATGGCAGCAGTCGCCCATTGGTTTATGAATGTGTGTGTGAATGTGAGACTTTGTTAAGCGCTATATAAGTGCAGTCCATTTATTTTTCATAAGATATCAATTAAACTACATTTTTAATGCATCGCAAGATGCAAATTAACCTTGCTGTTTGCATTCCTTCACCAAATAGCATTGACGTCCGTATTAATGGTAGGCTTTTATTTTGACGGTGGCTTTCGCCGCGAGTTGGCGACTTATTACTGTAATGGCCTAGTATGAACAAAATTAGGGGCGGCTGGCTTGACTGCTACTTTACGAGTGGAGGCTGGCTTGACCGCAGTGCAACTAGGGGCCGTTCAGGCCAGCACCATAGTGCCGTGTGATGTTTTTCACCGCTATAACCCACGAGGTCAACCATTACTGCGATGTGGCCAGCGATAGAAACAGTTTTACACCTCGGACACATGCTTAAAATGCTGATTAAAAATATTTCTTTTACCCTAGTCGTTCGTTTCAATTAAAAGGTTTGAATGAAATGAAAAGAAATTGAAAGAAATGACTTATCATAGAGCGGAGGGCTGAAATGTTCCATATATGTTGGAGCACTTGAAGGCAGCACGAGTGGAAATGTAAACCAAGGCTTTTTGCGGAGGCGCGCGCACGTGTGTGTTTGCGCGTGTGTGAAGTTATTAGCTGACAGCGCAAAGAGGACACAGTGGGCTGCGGTCTGCCTTGCTCTTTTCGCCAGATTTTGGGAATCATTTAAATCTAGCTTCCGTCACCTAGCGTTACATTTGCTACCCTTTCAGTGTGTAGATTAGGACCGGGCCACTTTTCTCCAGTTTTACGTCCGCAGAAGAAAAAGACGAGCATACTTTTGTCTGACTTTATGCGGTCATAGAGCCCCGGGGCGGGTGTAGTACTGTACTGTGGAAACAAGGTAAGAAGATATCCTTGGCTTATACAATCGTATATTACACTATATTTTCACGTAGTAGTGACTAAATATACGTTAGAGGGGCGTGCTTCCTGGTAATTTGTTCGTCGGAAAGAAGTGAGCGATTACAATTCACCTTTGAGTGTTGGAATGGTCTTTGCAGTCGAAATGAAATAATTATCCTTCCTTGTATTTACTATTTCCCAAAATGTAATTACTGTTCATTTCTGTGACTGATAGAGAAATGTATTGGCTTGAAGTTGCACAATACAAACCACATTTTGTTTTGTATCAATTATAATTTAATTTCTACCACAAAATTCACAACCAATCTCGTTAATGGGTCAAAGGGACTTACTGGTCTGTAAACCTGGTTTAGCTGTTAGAATGTTTTTTGTCTTACGACGTGCCGTTAGAGCTGTCAAAGTATTTGAGTGCCCTGAAATCTGTTGAAAGAATACAGTAGTCTTTGTCATTGCGAGATACTTGCAGCAGTACAATGCAACAGAATGAGCTTAGCAGCGCTGCGAAATGCATAAATAATAATGGTAAATAATGGCCCTTCTGTCCTCCTACCGCCAAAATGAGTGTTGAGTCGCCATTGATTTTCATTGATCCGTTAAAACCTGGGAGGCTTTTTGTTGTACACTTGGCCACTTGGTTCAAACAACGTCAGTGTTACTCATGACTGCTGTTCAAAAGGGAGACTCTCTGCTGTTGTTTACAGTATTAGCAATGCAGACAGAAAATGGTTAGGTTGTGTTTGTGTGCCCCTCCTTGAGCAGTCACCTTGTCGTGGTGGAGGGGTTTGTGTGTCCCAGTGATCCTAGGAGCGAAGTTGTCTGGGGCTTTATGCCCCTGGCAGGGTCACCCATGACAAACAGGTCCTAGGTGAGGGACCAGACAAAGCACGGCTCAAAGACCCCTAATGATGACGACAAACAATGGACTTCGTTTTCCCTTGCCCGGACGCGGGTCACCGGGGCCCCCCACTGGAGCCAGGCCTGATGGTGGGGCTCGAAGGCGAGCACCTGGTGGCCGGGCCTGCACCCATGGTGCCCGGCCGGGCACAGCCCGAAAGGGTAACGTGGGTCCCCCTTCCCATGGGCTCACCACCTGTGGAAGGGGCCATAGGGGTCGGGTGCGGTGGCCGAAGGCGGGGACCTTGGCGATCCGATCCCCGGCTTCAGAAGCTGGCTCTAGGGACGTGGAATGTCACCTCTCTGGCAGGGAAGGAGCCGAGCTGGTGTGTGAGGTCGAGAAGTTCCGACTAGATATAGTCTGACTCGCCTCCACACACAGCTTGGGCTCTGGTACCAGTCCTCTCGAGAGGGGTTGGACTCTCTTTCACTCTGGAGTTGCCCACGGTGAGAGGCGCCGAGCAGGTGTGGGTATACTTATTGCCCCCCGGCTCGGCGCCTGTACGTTGGGGTTCACCCCGGTGGACGAGAGGGTAGCCTCCCTCCGCCTTCGGGTGGGGGGACGGGTCCTGACTGTTGTTTGTGCCTATGCACCAAACAACAGTTCAGAGTACCCACCCTTTTTGGAGTCCTTGGAGGGGGTGCTGGAGAGCGCTCCCGCTGGGGATTCCATTGTTCTGTTGGGGGACTTCAATGCTCACGTGGGCAATGACAGTGAGACCTGGCCCCCCCGATCAGAACCCGAGCGGTGTTCTGTTATTGGACTTCTGTGCTCGTCATGGATTGTCCATAACGAACACCATGTTCAAGCATTAGGGTGTCCACACGTGCACTTGGCACCAGGACACCCTAGGTTGCAGTTCGATGATCGACTTTGTGGTCGTGTCATCGGACTTGCGGCCACATGTCTTGGACACTCGGGTGAAGAGAGGGGCGGAGCTGTCAACTGATCACCACCTGGTGGTGAGTTGGCTTCGATGGTGGGGGAAGATGCCGGTCCGACGTGGCAGGCCCAAACGTATTGTGAGGGTCTGCTGGGAACGTCTGGCAGACTCCCCTGTCAGAAGGAGTTTCAACTCCCACCTCCGACAGAACTTTGCTCATGTTCCGGGGGAGGCGGGGGACATCGAGTCCGAGTGGACCATGTTCCGCGCCTCCATTGCTGAGGCGGCAGACCGGAGCTGTGGCCGTAAGGTGGTCGGTGCCTGTCGTGGCGGCAATCCCCGAACCCGTTGGTGGACACCAATGGTGAGGGATGCCGTCAAGCTGAAGAAGGAGTCCTATTGGGCCTGTGGGACTCCTGAGGCAGCTGATGGGTACCGGCTGGCCAAGTGGAATGCAGTTCTGGTGGTCGCTGAAGCAAAAACTCGGGTATGGGAGGAGTTCGATGAGGCCATGGAGAAAGACCTCCGGACGGCTTCGAGGAAATTCTGGTCCACCATCCGACGTCTCAGGAGAGGAAAGCAGTGCACCACCAACACTGTGTATAGTGGGGATGGGGCGCTGCTGACCTCGACTCGGGACGTTGTGAGTCGGTGGGGAGAATACTTCGAAGACCTCCTCAATTCCACCGACACGCCTTCCCATGAGGAAGCAGAGTGTGGGTTCTCTGAGGCGGGCTCTCCTATCTCTGGGTTTGAGGTCACCGAGGTAGTTAAAAAGCTCCTCGGTGGCAGGGCCCCGGGGGTGGATGAGATTCGCCCGGAGTTCCTAAAGGCTCTGGATGTTGTGGGGCTGTCCTGGTTGACACGCCTCTGCAACATCGCGTGGACATCGGGGATAGTGCCTCTGGATTGGCAGACTGGGGTGGTGGTCCCCCTTTTTAAGAAGGGGTACCGGAGGGTGTGTTCCAACTACAGGGGGATCACACTACTCAGCCTCCCTGGTAAGGTCTATTCAGGGGTGCTGGAGAGGAGGGTCCGTCGGGAAGTCGAATCTCAGATTCAGGAGGAGCAGTGTGGTTTTCGTCCTGGCCGTGGAACAGTGGACCAGCTCTACACCCTCGGCAGGGTCCTCGAGGGTGCATGGGAGTTCGCCCAACCAGTCTACATGTGTTTTGTGGACTTGGAGAAGGCGTTCGACCGTGTCCCTCGGGAAGTCCTGTGGAGGGTGCTTGAGTATGGGGTACCGAACCCACTGATACGGGCTGTTCGGTCCCTGTACGACCGGAGTCAGAGTTTGGTCCGCATATCCGGCAGTAAGTCGGACTCGTTCCCGGTGAGGGTTGGACTCCGCCAAGGCTGCCCTTTGTCGCCGATTCTGTTCATAACTTTTATGGACAGAATTTCTAGGCGCAGCCAAGGCGTAGAGGGGGTCCGGTTTGGTGGCCTCAGTATTGCATCTCTGCTTTTTGCTGATAATGTGGTTCTGTTGGCTTCATCAAACCGTGAGCTCCAACTCTCACTGGAACAGTTCGCAGCTGTGTGTGAAGCGACTGGGATGAGAATCAGCACCTCCAAATCTGAGACCATGGTCCTCAGTCGGAAAAGGGTGGCATGCCCTCTCCAGGTCGGGGATGAGATCCTGCCCCAAGTGGAGGAGTTCAAGTATCTTGGGGTCTTGTTCACGAGTGAGGGAAGAATGGAACGGGAGATCGACAGACGGATCGGTGCAGCGTCTGCAGTGATGCGGACTTTGTATCGGTCCGTTGTGGTAAAGAAGTAGCTAAGCCGAAAGGCGAAGCTCTCAATTTACCGGTCGATCTTCGTTCCTACCCTCACCGATGGTCATGAGCTGCGGGTCGTGACCGAAAGAACGAGATCCCGGATACAAGCGGCCGAAATGAGTTTCCTCCGCAGGGTGTCCGGGCTCTCCCTTAGAGATAGGGTGAGAAGCTCGGTCATCCGGGAGGATCTCAGAGTAGAGCCGCTGCTCCTCCGCATTGAGAGGAGCCAGATGAGGTGGCTGGGGCATCTGATTCGGATGCCTCCCGGACGCCTCCCTGGTGAGGTGTTCCGGGCACGTCCCACCGGGAGGAGGCCCCGGGGACGACCCAGGACACGCTGGAGAGACTACGTCCTTCGGCTGGCCTGGGAACGCCTCAGGATCCCTCCGGAAGAGCTGGATGAAGTGGCTGGGGAGAGGGAAGTCTGGGCGTCCCTGCTAAAGCTACTGCCCCCGCGACCCGACCCGGATAAGCGGTAGAAAATGGATGGATGGATGTGTTTGTGTGTAAGCGCTATTGTTTTTATGGTTTCTGTGGTTGTCATTTTCCATGGCCTTCATTGTGATTGTAATGAAATAAAGCTACTTTGTATATATACATTTGATCTAAAAGATGAACCTAGTATGGACTTCCTTAATTAACTGTGGCAGATTAATTCATTATTAAAATATTATATTTTCCTTTTTTGTTTATTGATACAGTTGCTCTCCTCCCTGACCCGTCACCTTATCATGGTAGAGGGGTTTGTGTTTCCCAATGATCCTAAGAGCCAAATCATCTGGGGCTTTACCCCCCTGGCAGCATCACCAATGACAAACAGATCCTAGGTGCAGGACCAGACAAAGCACGGCTCAAATGACCCACCATGATGAATAACATAAATGGACTTTAGAGGAGGACTGGAGAGGAGGGTTCATCAGGAAGTTGAATCTCAGTTTCAGGAGGAGCAGTGTGGTTTTCATCCTGGCTGTGTAACAGTCGACCAGCTCTACACCATTAGCAGGGTCCTCATGGGTGCATGGGAGTTTGCCCAACCAGTCTACATGCGTTCTATGGACTTGGAGAAGGCGTTCAACTGTGTCCCTCATGGAGTCCTGTGGGGGGTGATGCGGGTCTATGGGGTGCCGGACTCCCTGATATGGGCTGTTCGGTCCCTGTACGACTAGTGTCAGACTTTGGTCTGGATTTACAGCAGTAAATCAGATTCATTTCCAGTGAGGGTTGGACGCCACCAAGACTCCCCTTTGTAACAAATTATGTTCATTACCTTCGTGGACAGAATTTCTAGGTGTAGCGGGGGTGTTGAGTGGGTGTGGTTTAGTGACCGTTAGTGTCACATCGCTGCTTGTTGCAGATGTGGTTCTGACGGTGTCATCAAGCTGTGAGTGAGGAGATCCTGCTCCAATTGAAAGAGTTCAAGTATCTCGTGGTCTTGTTTACGAGAAGAATGTAGTGGGAGATCGACAGACAGATGCATCGTCCGCAGTAATCCGTACTCTGTATCAGAGTGTTGTGGTGAAGATTTACCGGTTGGTCTACGTTCCTCGTCTCACCTATCGTCACACTATGGATCGTGACCGAAAGAACAAAATCATGGATACAAGCGGCCAAAATGAGTTTCCTCTGTAGGGTATCCGGGCTCTCCCTATGAGATAGGGTGAGAAGCTCGATCATCTGGGAGGGGCTCAGAGTCGAGCCACTGCTCCTTCGCATTGAGAGGAGCCAGATGAGGTGGCTCGGACATCTGGTTAGGATGCCTCCCTGGTGAGCTGTTCCGGGCACATCCCACCGGGAGGAGGCCCCGGGGTTGACCCAAGACACGCTGGAGAGACTACGTCTCTCGCCTTGCCTGGGAACGCCTTGAGTTCCTCCCGGAAGAGCTGAACAAAGTGTTTGGGGAAAGGGAAGTCTGGGCTTCCCTGCTTAAACTGCTGACCCTGTGACCCCGACCTCGGCTAAGCGAAGGAAAATAGATGGATGGCTGCAGTTGCCAAGCAACAATAGTGAACATAATGAAGTTGAAGTCAAGAGATTTGTTACAAAAACTGTTGCAGGAGAGCCATTAAAATTTCCCGCTCAAGCACCTACAGTTACTGGGTGTCCAGAGGGGGTTTCGGCCAAAGTGAATAGACTTAGCTCATTTATGAAGATTATGTTGATATTTGTATTCAGGGCAAGGTGGCACACAGTAATTGTATCAGATGACTTAGACTCAAGCCTTTTCTTTGGCTCTATGGTGTCTCTGTCCTGCAATATCACTGCTACGTTGCTATGAAGTTGGAATTTTCCTGCCCAACTGCTTCCTTTGAAAATGTCTCTCTGATTACATTGACAGGGCTGTGGGTTTGGGTTTGAAGCAGGGAAAAGAATGAACATTTGCCATTACGTGGATAATTGTTTTCTGCTGTAATGCTTGGCCGCATATCCTAGTCCCCCCAACCCCCACTCGTCATATCCAAGCCTCAGTGGGGAAAAAGTTTGTCACACATAAAGCTGCAACTTAAACCTGCCAGTGGTCCTTAGGCTACAACTCGTGTTGAGCTGTATCCAGTCTGGATATTATCTGTTTTATATTCAAATGCCAGGGCAGGGCTGCAGGCTCAAATTTCCCCAGCTATCATCATCTGGATCCCCACCCTGCACCAGAATGCCACATGTCAATTTATGACTATGTTAAAAAAAAAAACATCTGATTAGAAACCACTTAACTGTGTTTAAAAATGAATATCAGTTTACTTTTGGGGAGCTTAAGTCTTTGCATGTGCTTGTATTGTTTTCTGTGGTTCTGGGAAAATTGTTTCCAGCTTGAGTACTAGCCATGATATTGTCACATCCCAACATTCTTGGAAATTGCTAATGAACACTGGAATGTCTGTTTTGCGTTTGTGTGTAAAGCTTGAAAGAGGATGACTGCCATCAGACAAGAAGCAGCTAAGAAAATATGCTGTAGCTTTGCACCTTGGAAAATGGAACAGTTTTTAAGTTAAGTCCATTTTGGGGACGGAAGGGTTGAACTGTTCCCATTCCAAAACCTTTTTTAACTGTCGAGGCATTGTAATAAATTAACATTCTTAACAGTCGGTGTAGTGGACAAATAAGTAAACCACTGCTATTTTTTAAATGTAAAAATGTCGAAGATAATGCTACTAACTTTCGTACTTGTTACAAGTCTTAAAAGTCCTTCCATCCATTTTCTACAATTCATTTGGGATCGTGTCATAAAGGCAACAGCTTAAACGTGGAAGCCCAGACTTTTCTCTCCACTAAATTGAGAGCTTCACCTTTCTGCTCACCTCCTCTTGGACTACGATAGACTGATTCAGAGTCTAGATCATTCCCAGGTCAGCATTGCAAATGAGAATCCGTTCTCAATTGCCTTACCCCAATGACATCAAACTCGAGGCCCGGGGGCCTGATCCGTCCTGCCATATCATTTTATGTGGTTCCGAAAGCAAATCATGTGTGTGAACTTCCACGATTCTTGCTCAAATCTGTTGTGTCTATGTAATAACATGAGGAGGCGATTAAACAATTGTATGGTTTTACAGTCAACACAGACCTCTGAGGGAAACTGGAATTACAATGTGGCCCGCAACAAAAAGCAGTTTGACACTCCTGCCCTACCTGGATAAATAAAGGTTGAATAAATGAAATTTAAAAAACTGCAGAAGCTGCATCAATCCAGCTGTCAATCTCTCGCTCCATTATTCCCTCACTTGCGAACAAGACCCCAAGACAGTGTGCTCTTCTGCTAAACCAGAAGAGCACACTTCACCCTTATCTGACTGAAGACCATGGGCCTGGCAGCTTTGGAGGTGCTGATCGTATTCCCAACCGCTTCACACTCAGCTGGGAACTGCTCCAGCAGGAGTTGATGATCAGGTCTTGATGAAGCCACAAGAACCATGCACATCATCTGCAAAAAATTAGGGACATATTACTGAGACCACCAGACTGGACACCCTCGACGGCATGGCTGCACCTAGAAATTCTGTCCATAAAAGTTATGAACATAATTGGTGACAAAAAGCAGCTTTGGCACAGTCCAACTCTCACTCAAAATTAATCCGACTTATTGCCAGCAATGCAGACCAAACTTGACACTGCTCATACAGGGAGCATACACTGAGAAACACAGAGAATGCCATCTCCAAGTCACAAATCACATGTAAACTTCAGTAGTTGGGCAATCTCCCATGCACCCTTCAGGGCCCTGCTGAGGGTGTAGAGCTGGTCCACTGTTCCAAAATCGCATTGCTCCTCTTAAATCTCCAGAACAGCTGAAAGACCTTACCAGTGACGCTGAGGAGTCTGATCCCCCTGTAGTTGGAACACACCCTCTAGTACCCCTTCGTAAAAATGGAGACCACCATTCCGGTCTGCCAGTCCACAGGCAAGGTCGCTGTCGATGGGCTCTAGCTCCCTGCGACCCGCCTTGTGGCCCTGAACAGGATAAGTGGTGCAGAAAATGGACAGATGGGTGTTCAAAAATCACACTGAAATCCTTTAACCAAGTTTTAGTTCAAAACCAAAAATACAATTTTCTTGATAGAAACAATGAAAATGGGTAAATGTTGACTTTTGTACATTAAAAACTCTTTTATAATTTCTAAGCCACTATACTTACGAGAGGTCTGAGCTATAAATGTAAAATGGACAAAATTAAAACATCGCTATCCTTAAATGAAATGTCTTTAACACATCTGGAAGATCAGAAGTGAAGCTACAGCCCCACACGCTGTCATCTATCCTGACATAAAGCAGATGGGGAGTCTCTGTCTGACCTCTGGGGAGACACACTTGCTATTACACTCCCCTTCCTTGAGCCTTCCAGCCAGTCTGGAAAAAATAAAAGCAATGTACCAAATGTGAACCTCCCTTGTGTAAACAAAGTTGCCTCAACAGACTTGTTTGGGTACAGTAAATCCAACATTTAATAATCAAATGTTGAGCAATGACCCACAGTATACCACACAAAGAAATTAGTTTAGCTACTTTTTTCTTGTCCGCGTATTACTTTTGCAGTCATTTTTGTTATCCTTCTAAATTTGCTCTGTGGACTATCAATTAGGTTTCTGCATATAGTATAGCACGAAAGTGTATACCTGTATTTAACATGCAAAACAGGTATTTTAACCTTTAATTAATGGGCTATGGGCAAGAGGGATAATTCACACTAGACACTTTGTTGTTGTATGTAATTATAGCAGCACATTTGTTGGAGGATTGGGATGTATTACTGTATTAAAGTAATCATTGTCACATCGTCGTTTTAGTAGTCACCGATAAGGTGATGATAGTCGATATTTTCAGTTGTCTACTCGCTGTGTGCTCTTTTACCTCCAAGACAAGATATTTAATGTTCAAACTGATCAACTTCATTGTTTTTAGCAAATAATCATTAACTTGGAATTTTATGGCTGAAAGGTGTTTCAAAAAAGCTGGGACAGGTGACCGTCGTCAGTGTGGGACTATTTGGGTGTCTCAGACAGACAACACATAAGTTATTTGCAGTCTGTGCACAACTGAAGTACGTCGTGGGGAACGTCATCTAAATGCTTCAACACAACAAATTTGATCGAGCACCTGAAGAATGTACACGAGGAGCATGCTGCGTTCAAGCAACGCAGCGTGAAAAAAAAAAAAAGGAAAAGATAACTCGGTTGTCGTATTTTACGCTTCATAATGCGCCACACATTTTCAACTGGAGACAGGTCTGGACTGCAAGCAGGCCAGTCTAGTACCCGCACTCTTTTACTACAAAGCCACGCTGTTGTAACACGTGCAGAATCTGGCTTGGCATTGTCTTGCTGAAATAAGCAGAAGCGTTCATGAAAAAGACATTGCTTGGATGGCAGCATATGTTTCTCCAAAACCTGTATGCACCTTTCAGCATTTATGGTACCATCACAGATGCTGGCATTTCAACTTTGCATCCATAACAGTCCGGATGGTTCTTTTCCTCTTTAACCAAGAGGACACGACGTCCACAATTTCCAAAAACAATTTGAGATGTGGACTCGTCGGACCACAGAACAGTTTTCCACTTTGCATTTTTTGCCACCTGTCCCGCTTTTTTGGAACGTGTTTCAGCCATAAAATTCTAAGTTCATGATTATTTGCTAAAAACAATCAAGTTTATCAGTTTGAACATTAAATATCTTGTCTTTGTAGTGTATTCAATTAAATATTGGTTGAACATGATTTGCAAATCAATGTATTCTGTTTTTATTTGTTTAACACAACGTCCCAACTTCATTGGAATTGGGGTTGTAGTTTATGAAATGATTTCATTCTTTGAGCTCTGCCACAGTTAGCTAGGCCGTTCGGACCAGAAACAGAAGCGTTCGAGCCGGCTGAGACCGAAAACGGAAGTGTTCTGTCCAGTCTCGATGTGTCAATTGAGACGCGCAGCTGTTGCGGCGGAGAAGATCCGGTCAATTTTCCAAATAAAACACATTGACACACGAATTGCAATACAACAGAAATTATATAAATTGATCGTTCTTTCTCTGCGGCCCAGTAACAAATGCCTCACGGCCCGGTACCGGTCCGTGGTTTGGGACCACTGGTAGACATATTTGAACAAGACTTACACAAAGTGTTTTTAACTGAAAATTGATTTAGTCAATGATAAGTGTGATTATGGGCATTAACTTCATTGTAAAAGTTAAACTGTGTGGAGCTAAAAATATGATGGCAAATAGTATTAAAAAGACAATTCTGGGTAAAGCCGAGTGAGGACAAGAAGTTGTAGCATATGGTGTTTCATTACACAGGGATATTGTCAGCATACTGTACTTACTAACAGCATTTTTTGTCAACATTTTCCGGTTTCCGTCTTAGAAGGTAAAATAGCATGCAGAAGTTGTGCACTAGACCATCTTCCATAAACTGTGTCTCTCTCAAAGATGAATCACACACACCCCAGTTAGTAAACATCGTGTGGATAACGAATCGTAGAGGCCATTGGTCCACACACGTATCTTGCTATCCACAGCAGCTATCGCACATGATTTGACTGTGATTCCTTATCTACAGTACACTTACATATGAGGACAGTTTGATTCATTTTCAAGCTGTTTTGCATCTCTGAAACTAAATATACAACTCGTATATTATTATCCCAGCTATAATTTTTTAACTGGTAGAGTTTGGATATTTTGTTTGTGTATTTTATGTGACTCTTTTTGGTTTCATATTTTGAGGCAGAGCAGACAATACTGGTTTTGGATTCAGAGTACAGAATTTCATAGAAACCGCCTGAGAGGTTATATTTAAAAACAAAGTTTTCACTTTACTGTGATGACACTTGCCCTAAAGGAAAAGGTTGCATTAGAATGAAGCCAAAATGCACAGAGACAAAACTGAGCTGCTTCTGTGTGCACTTTATGTAGGGTTCTCTTAACTTTACTTCCTACCTTCCATCTTCAGTGTCTAAGAAGCATGGCAAGCTGATCACCTTCTTGCGCTCCTTCATGAAGTCCAGGCCCACCAAGCAGAAGCTGAAGCAGAGAGGCATCCTCCGGGAGAGGGTGTTTGGCTGCGACCTGGGGGAGCACCTCCTCAACTCTGGACATGATGGTGAGAGAGAGTCACACTTAAAAATATATCATTGATTTTAATGTATTCCCCCTCGCTTCTGCAGAAGTATAATGAATCCTGCAATCCAACCAGTTCTACATACATTTTATTAGTAGCACAGCGTCGCACAAGACTCCTCAGCGAGACCACCATTCCGTCTCTCCGCTAGCGATGAGGCAATTTACGCTGAACCAATAAACCGTAATAGGATTTTCAATGGTTAGTATTACCGCTTCGAATTTTAAGCATCTTATTTAGCGTCTCTGACAGTAGTAGCTGTCTTTCAATTTCTCCCATCCAATGCGCGCCACAACAGCAAAGAAAGAAAGAACGAAGACAAACAATAGAAAAAGACGACATCAAGGAAGAACACACCAGATGTATGTTACGGGGCTACGAGATATTTACTTCTTGCATACAATAGTTTGGAGAGGACTATTGGTACTGTTGTGGTTCATAGCTAACATAGTATAATACAATAGTTGCTCTTTACAACAAAAATCCAATTAGTTTGTTTGATGGTTTTTATTCTTCACAAAACCTTTTGGTTTTCTGTGTGTTTGTTTACCTTTTCTTTTTAACAATATAATAGTGATATTATTGGTCACTACACTGTGTTCCCAATTATTAGGTACAACAAGCTCTTTAAGGTATAACAGTGATCGGTATCAGCCGATAATTAGCATTTTATGCTGATCGGCTTTAATGTCATCATTCGCCGTTCCGATCGATGACGTCATTGATCGGCTCCGCAAAAGACATTGACTCTGCGTCGCCATCGTGTACAGTATATTTGTATCCAAAAGCTAGTGTATTTTTAGCCTTGTCGCGTGTCTTTTAACGTGGTACTGTAAATATCTGAGCGCCAATAAAGTTATTTTTTTATTTAAGTTATGAAATACGTATTTAACACCTCACCACTTAATTTCTGAGCTTGTTTGTTGTACTTTCTTTGTATGGATGGATTATTTGGGTTGTTCCCAACATCTGGTGAAATTTTAATTTCAATAGCACCTTTGGAAATATAGTTGCGAAAAATGGTGACGTGTTAAATACTTAATTCAGCCGCTGTATATACGTACATATGTTACACATTATTAATAATTACCATTTAAATGGTAACTGTAACTGTAACTTGCAACACTGCATCCGACCAATCCACCTGTACACATGGGCAATGCATACCATGGCCACGTGCATTTATCCCGTTGGAGCTTTCTGAGGGAAGGCGGTTGTCTATCCATGACCGAAGCTAGCAAAAGCTGAGCCTTAAAAAAAAAAATAAAAAAATAGATGCTTCGCTGCTCTCAGAAATTGAAACTCTCTCAAAAAATTTAAAACAAAGGTAAAGGTAAAAAGTAAAAACGGGGAAAGCGATAGGAGTCCGTCAGACGTGCACTGCCTTCTAATATTTGTGATATTTTCTTGAGTTCCCCAGTTTGGGAATTGAGACACACGACAACTGTAACACATCTGCCTGCAGGCAGCTCGGTGAGGGTTCAATGGCAGGCTTTATGGAGTGTGAAAACATGACAAAAATAAAGACTGAGGGTTTATTGCATGCTCACTACATAAAATGGTCGGGTAAATATACTAAATTTCAGATCAAGACAAGTCAGCGACTCATCATGGTACCACAAGTTATGTGGACACAGATCTGAGTTTGGAGTTTAGTGTTGATACTTGACCCCTGTAAATCAAGTGATAAAACCATTTTGTTGCAATAAATGATTAAATGTGGACACGCTAAAGACAAATTAAAGTACTCGGAATTCCTTTAATATCAATCTGCCTGACTTTCCTCAAACATCTACACAACACAAATGAGCATGTTTTAAGAAATAAAAAAAATAAAAAAATCTTTTCGCATGAAGTTAAAGTAGATTTGTTTATCCTCACTCTCCTCTTTTCTGCTGGAGAATGCCAGCTGGTTTCCTTAAAATATGGCTTCCCCCACCCCTACCCATCCGTCTTGCTATGTGTGGAATTTGTCTGAGCAGCAAGTGCAGACTGTGTTGAGCTGTGGGAGGCCTGGGAACCGTTTTTATACATTATCTCCACTATTTACTGATTCATGGTTTGCAGTACAATTAATTACACTTTTTTTTTTGTCTTCTCCCTCACTCTTGAAGTGCCTTTCAGTTTAGGCTAGTTTTGCAGACTATGGTTTGCAGATGCAGTCAGCTGCCTGAGCCATCACCATTTCTCTCTTATTCATCAAAAAAAAAAAACTGGTTGATGGACCATAAAACTCCACCATAAGTATTTAGGATAGGACAACAACAGCAGAAAAAAAAATACAAGTTACCAATTTAAATGTTTTCATCATTGGCTGGTAAACCACTGTTCCTTCCTAAAAGTACAAGAAAGAAAGCAACAGGACAGGTTAAAAAAAAGAAAGCAATCCCACCATATAGCCTACAGTTTATTTTTTTTGTCAAAAAAGCTCCAAAATTAAGTTCGAACATACAGCCCACACCATCCTTGAACTTGCAGCGTTCAGCAAAAACTAGTCCGGTATTGGCAGAATGTGAGTGTGTGTAATAGCATGGTTTTTTTTTTTTTTTTTTTTTTCTCTCTGTGTGCAGTTCCCCAGGTCCTCAAAAGCTGCACCGAGTTCATCGAGAAGCACGGTGTGGTGGATGGCATCTACCGCCTCTCTGGAATCGCTTCCAATATTCAGAAATTGCGGTAGGAACATCATTGACCCTGCAGCTGACTTATATAAAGCAACACGCGTTTGGGAGTCATGTTTGCTGTGGCGTGTCTCCTCTGTTTACATGGAAATATATATAACATGAGTGGAATGCGCTTGTGTATGTTTGGGATGGATCACTAGCAGGGTGCAACGCGGAAGATATTATGGACTCATAGTCATCTGTCCCTCTTCGAGATGTTTTTGTGCCCAGAACATTGATGACAGTTTTATTTAGATCAGATGAATTTTTTGGGGGGATGGGGGGGAATCTCAGCATATTTCCTCAATTTTTGTGGCAATAAGATATTTTTATATATATTATTAAATGTATTGTCTGTGGTTCTTCCGCATGTATAGAATAATTATTATATACTATATTATATATATAAAATTATTATTAATAACAATCCAAAATGAGCCCAAACGTCAAATTTAAAAATAGCAGTCGCTTGCTGCTGCTGCTTGCTTTTGTCGCCATTTTGTTGTTATTTGGTCAGCATGGCTTCCTTCCATACGCAAATCACTTGTAAAGCACCCCCCTCAACCCCCCACTGACCGGGAAGTGAATCGATTCAGAGGATTGGTTGAGTCGGTATTGAATTGCACCCGCCCGTACTACTCGGTGCACGACAAAATGCAATTTTTGCTGACAAGCAAAATGAAGAGATACTTATGAGAGAGAAAAACATGTACCAAACCATGGGCAAAAACTGAGGTATGGACCGTACCGTGGGTTACCTATACGTCCCACCCTAAATATACACGTGCATATATATACTGTATGTATGTGTGTGCTCCTCCTTGAGCCGTCACCTTGTCGTGGTGGAGGGGTTTGTGTGTCCCAGTGATCCTAGGAGCTAAGTTGTCTGGAGCTTTATGCCCCTGGCAGGGTCAACCATGACAAACAGGTCCTAGGTGAGGGACCAGACAAAGCACGGCTCAAAGACCCCTAATGATGACGACAAACAATGGACTTCGTTTTCCCTAGCCCGGATGCGGGTCACCGGGGCCCCCCACTGGAGCCAGGCCTGGTGGTGGGGCTCGAAGGCGAGCGCCTGGTGGCCGGGCCTGCACCCATGGGGCCCGGCCAAGCACAGCCCGAAAGGGTAACGTGGGTCCCCCTTCCCATGGGCTCACCACCTGTGGGAGGGGCCATAGGGGACGGGTGCAGTGTGAGCTGGGCGGTGGCCGAAGGTGGGGACCTTGGCGATCCGAACCCCGGCTACAGAAGCTGGCTCTAGGGACGTGGAATGTCACCTCTCTGGCAGGGAAGGAGCCCGAGCTGGTGTGTGAGGTCGAGAAGTTCCGACTAGATATAGTCGGACTCGCCTCCACACACAGGTTGGGCTCTGGTACCAGTCCTCTCGAGAGGGGTTGGACTCTCTTCCACTCTGGAGTTGCCCACAGTGAAAGGCGGCAAGCAGGTGTGGGTATACTTATTGCCCCCCGGCTCGGCACCTGTACGTTGGGGTTCACCCCGGTGGACGAGAGGGTAGCCTCCCTCCGCCTTCGGGTGGGGTGACTGGTCCTGACTGTTGTTTGTGCCTGTGCACCAAACAGCAGTTCAGAGTACCCACCCTTATTGGAGTCCTTGGAGGGGGTGCTGGAGAGCGCTCCCGCTGGGTACTCCATTGTTCTGTTGGGGGACTTCAATGCTCACGTGGGCAATGACAGTGAGACCTGGAAGGGCGTGATTGGGAGGAACGGCGCCCCCAATCAGAACCCGAGCGGTGTTCTGTTATTGGACTTCTGTGCTCGTCATGGATTGTCCATAACGAACACCATGTTCAAGCATAAGGATGTCCACACGTGCACTTGGCACCAGGACACCCTAGGTCGCAGTTCGATGATCGACTTTGTGGTCGTGTCATCGGACTTGCGGCCACGTCTTGGACACTCGGGTGAAGAGAGGGGCGGAGCTGTCAACTGATCACCACCTGGTGGTGAGTTGGCTCCGATGGTGGGGGAAGATGCCGGTCCGACGTGGCAGGCCCAAACGTATTGTGAGGGTCTGCTGGGAATGTCTGGCAGAATCCCCTGTCAGAAGGAGTTTCAGCTCCCACCTCCGACAGAACTTTGCTCATGTTCCGGGGGAGGCTGGGGACATCGAGTCCGAGTGGACCATGTTCCACGCCTCCATTGCTGAGGGGGCCGACCGGAGCTGTGGCCATAAGGTGGTCGGTGCCTGTCGTGGCGGCAATCCCCAAACCTGTTGGTGGACACCAACGGTGAGGGATGCCGTCAAGCTGAAGAAAGAGTCCTATTGGGCCTTTTTAGCCTGTGGGACTCCTGAGGCAGCTGATGGGTACCGGCTGGCCAAGCGGAATGCAGCTCTGGTGGTCGCTGAAGCAAAAACTCTGGTATGGGAGGGGTTCGGTGAGGCCATGGAGAAAGACTTCCGGACGGCTTCGAGGAAATTCTGGTCCACCATCCGACGTCTCAGGAGAGGAAAGCAGTGCACCACCAACACTGTCTATAGCGCTGCTGACCTCGACTCGGGACGTTGTGAGTCGGTGGGGAGAATACTTCGAAGACTTCACATGAGGAAGCAGAGTGTGGGTTCTCTGAGGCGGGCTCTCCTATCTCTGGGTTTGAGGTCACCGAGGTAGTTAAAAAGCTCCTCGGTGGCAGGGCCCCAGGGGTGGATGAGATTCACCCGGAGTTCCTAAAGGCTCTGGATGTTGTGGGGCTGTCCTGGTTGACACGCCTCTGCAACATCGGGTGGACATCGGGGACAGTGCCTTTGGATTGGCAGACTGGGGTGGTGGTCCCCCTTTTTAAGAAGGGGGACCGGAGGGTGTGTTCCAACTACAGGGGGATTACCCTGCTCAGCCTCCATGGTAAGGTCTATTCAGGGGTGCTGGAGAGGAGGGTCTGTCGGGAAGTCGAATCTCAGATTCAGGAGGAGCAGTGTGGTTTTCGTCCTGGCCGTGGAACAGTGGACCAGCTCTACACCCTCGGCAGGGTCCTCGAGGGTGCATGGGAGTTCGCCCAACCAGTCTACATGTGTTTTGTGGACTTGGAGAAGGCGTTCGACCGTGTCCCTCGGGAGTCCTGTGGAGGGTGCTTCAGGAGTATGGGGTACCAAACCCCCTGATACGGGCTGTTCGGTCCCTGTACGACCGGAGTCAGAGTTTGGTCCGCATATCCGGCAGTAAGTCGGACTCGTTCCCGGTGAGGTTTGGACTCCGCCAAGGCTGCCCTTTGTCGCCGATTCTGTTCATAACTTTTATGGACAGAATTTCTAGGCGCAGCCAAGGCATAGAGGGGGTCCGGTTTGGTGGCCTCAGTATTGCATCTCTGCTTTTTGCTGATGATGTGGTTCTGTTGGCTTCATCAAGCCGTGAGCTCCAACTCTCACTGGAGCAGTTCGCAGCCGAGTGTGAAGCGGCTGGGATGAGAATCAGCACCTCCAAATCTGAGACCATGGTCCTCAGTCGGAAAAGGGTGGCATGCTCTCTCCAGGTCGGGGATGAGATCCTGCCCCAAGTGGAGGAGTTAAAGTATCTTGGGGTCTTGTTCACGAGTGAGGGAAGAATGGAACGGGAGATCGACAGACGGATCGGTGCAGCGTCTGCAGTGATGCGGACTTTGTATCGGTCCATTGTGGTAAAGAAGGAGCTAACCCGAAAGGCGAAGCTCTCAATTTACCGGTCGATCTTCGTTCCTACCCTCACCTATGGTCACGAGCGGTGGGTCGTGACCGAAAGAACGCGATCCCGGATACAAGCGGCCCGAAATGAGTTTCTTCCGCAGGGTGTCCGGGCTCTCCCCTAGAGATAGGGTGAGAAGCTCGGTCATCCGGGAGGATCTCAGAGTAGAGCCGCTGCTCCTCCGGATTGAGAGGAGCCAGGTGAGGTGGCTGGGGCATCTGATTCGGATGCCTCCCGGACGCCTCCCTGGTGAGGTGTTCCGGGCACGTCCCACCGGGAGGAGACCCCGGGGACGACCCAGGACACGCTGGAGAGACTACGTCCTTCGGCTGGCCTGGGAACGCCTCGGGATCCCCCCGGAAGAGCTGGATGAAGTGGCTGGGGAGAGGGAAGTCTGGGCGTACCTGCTATAGCTACTGCCCCCGCGACCCGACCCGGATAAGCGGTAGAAAATGGATGGATGGATGGATGTATGTATGTGTGTGGCCATGTGTGCATGTCAACATCACGGCATTTATCAAGGTGGAGGTCAGTCCTCTATTTAGCACAGTAGTTGGGATCGTTTTTGATTTCATTAAACCAACAACTTGACGGAAACTAGTTACAAGAAGTTTAAAAACAATCTCCGTTCCAGACCAGCTCTGGTAGGAAGCCGCCATGTTTTCAAGCGCGTAAACGATGACGTCACCACGTATTTGTGTCAAGACAGAGCATGCGTGGACAGAGCGCAGCCCCACATCATGCGAGTCACAGAGGAATTCCCAGCATGCCGAGCGTCATTATAAATTAAGAATGCTGTCTTATGTCAGTTAGCGTTAATAATCCCCTAAATATTGTTCATAGACCTAATGTGTGTTTGTACCCGCCTCTTCCTCGTGTTGTTGTGTGTGAACTGTTGTTTATTTTGTACCGTGAGTGAGTGTCGCATTTTTTTTTTTTTTTAAACCCTCTGTCTTTGTGATCTTTCTCTCTCATTAGGCATGAGTTTGACTCTGAGCAAATCCCCGACCTGACCAAAGATGTTTACGTACAGGACATCCACTGCGTTGGCTCGCTGTGCAAGCTCTACTTCAGAGAACTGCCCAACCCCCTGCTCACCTACCAGCTCTATGAAAAATTTTCTGTAAGTTATTTATGTTATTTATGTTATTATATTGGGGGTTTGATTTACTGATCTGTCACAAGTAACATTGGTCCATTCATCTGTGTCTGTGTGTTCACTCTGCAGGAGGCCGTATCGGCAGCAACCGACGAAGAACGACTTATTAAAATCCATGACGTCATCCAGCAACTTCCTCCTCCACATTACAGGTCAGAACAGAGGCATACTATCTCCCTGTGGCAGACGTAAGGAGTGCATTCAAACAATAGTTCACATTCTGACAAATAAGCATCCAAAAAACTGTCCGAGATGAGTAAGATCACAGTTACTCTTTCTCACAAGAGTACACTGCTCACATTTCAGAAACCAGCTAAACCAACATCTGGAGACAATGCTATAGAAATGAAACTTGTATATAACTTCAGAGTAGTCAATGTATAGCAATGTAAAGTATATCCAAGTTTCATTTCTATAATAGTGTCCCTTAATGAGCTGTATTTCATGGTTGCTGAAATGTGAGGAGAGATTTGATCCACACAGAGAAACTAGAATACATTGTGGCTCAGATTCACTTGGCATATCACTATCTGAACAGTGAAAGTAATTCATATATTTGCTCGTCTAGAACGCTAGAGTTCCTCATGAGACACCTTTCCCGCCTGGCGGCATTCAGCTACATCACCAACATGCACAGTAAGAACTTGGCCATTGTCTGGGCCCCCAACCTGCTGAGGTGAGATATCAGTTGCTGGAAGGATGTATTTTCTTTGTTCCCCATTTGTAAAGCAGTACTGTACTCTTGTGTCCTATGGTTGGTACTGGAAAGAGAAGAGTCACCCCAATGATAAAGATAGAAATACGAGGTGACCGTTTTTACTATCGCAATGCAAGAGGAATACTAACAAACACGGCAAAGCGGCCATGAATATTCTTGTGCATGAGGAAGTGCTCGATGGACAGGCCCACCTCTTACGATCATGCTGCTGCTGGGAACACGTTCCATGCTTGAACGTGGAACGTAGTCGAACATTAAACACTGACTTCAGGTGTCAAGTGTGTCCAAGCATTGCGTGACGGTGATTATTGTTATACTGTAATTTGGCCTATGCGATTGTGGGAATTCTACACAGTCCAATGCTGAAGGAAATGTAAGAATATGTGCAAATTAAATGATTTTAATTGAACAGCATACATAGAATTAGGTGGATTTATCACAAAGCCTATTCGATTGAATTTTGACACTTTAACTGTAGCCAACTGTCTTTGTCTGCTTTGTTAGATCAAAACAGATTGAATCTGCATGCTTCAGTGGCACAGCAGCCTTCATGGAAGTCAGAATCCAGTCGGTTGTCGTTGAGTTCATTCTCAACCATGTGGATGTTCTCTTCAGCACCAAACTTAGCTCACTAATTCGCGAGGGAGCAGGTATAACCAATCAGAATGCCTCCACGCGTCAACGTTCCATGGCTCACTGTTGGCTCTCCTTGCACTGTAATGGATGTACACATCACATCCACAGGTCATAACACATTGTCACGGCCAAAGTCCCTGCTGATTTCATCACCCTCTACCAAACTTCTAAGTTTGGAGGAGGCTCAGGCGAGAACTCAGGCTCAGATCAACTCCCCAGTCACTGAAGATAGCAAGTACATTGAGGTTGGTGAAGGTCCTGCTGCCCTGCAGGGCAAGTTCCACACTGTCATCGAGTTTCCCACTGAAAGGTTTGTCGTTTGGTTCTTTTTCATTAATTTACTATTTGCATTAAATGTGTTTTTGAAGGGCAACACACAAAATTGAAAGCCACAGAAGAATGGTGGTGCAAAGTAATAGGTTCTCAGTATATTGCATGCTGGATTCAGACGCCCCCACGGGCGGATCTTAGAAATTCTACTTTCTGTATATTACCCTGCACGGTTTTTGACAGATCTTCCTAACATTCTGTATCATACCCACTTTTACATTTTTATTTTTTAATCACAGGAAGAGGCCTCCAGTTAAATCAAAGAAGTCTCCTGTGGGTAGTTGGCGTTCTTTCTTCAACCTGGGCAAGTCTTCCTCAATGTCCAAGCGCAAGTTGCAACGCAACCCGAGTGAGCCCAATGAACTTAAGGCCATGGCTCTTGCTGGTGTGTCTTTCCCTTCCTCAGCTGGAATATTTTTGTCATTGTGGAAAGGGTAGCATTTCAGCAAAACGGGCTGAATACACAAATACCTTTTTATGAACTAATTGTTTCAGGAGGTCGGGGAGATACAGCTACATTAAGATCTGCTAAAAGTGAAGAGTCACTGAGTTCTCTTCATAATGTTGAAGGTAAATAATTTTTCAGATTACAACATACCTTATTATCCTGTAAACATCGCCTCTACCAAGGAGATTTTTCATTATGTCTAAGTTAGTTTATGCATTTATGTGCGTGTGTACGTGTGCGTGCATGAGCAGATTTCTGGGTAACGTGTTGGTTGGAATCCAAACATTGAAGTTGTAACAAATGTGTAACTTGTAAAATGTTGCACTGTAAATGAGTGAAATATTATTTTTTTTTAATTCTAAATGAATATTATGCATTATGTTTTTGATTTTAAAACTATTTGCATGACATTATACATTTACGGTAGATGTATGCAGTCAGAAGCTGTAGTATACATGTAGAACCAAAATAATGGAAATTGACTGATATGGTATCAGATTAGATTGGAATTTGTTGAGTTGAGATTTTATTACATTGGTTATTGGAACCTGAAGGAAATGCTTTCAGCTATTAATAGGTGAGATTGTAGCTCTTTTAGCGCATTTTGATTTTGTAGATCGCAGATGCCTTGGCGCAGGTCTGCACTTGTTGTAATTCTTGTCTTCTTTATTTCACCAGGAGAGTCCAAGGTGTACCGTCCACGGAGGCCACGATCAAGCAGCGATGCCCTTTCGGCCTCATTTAATGGTGAGTTGTTGGAGGGTCGACAGCAGCGCAACTGCTACGACAAGCTGGGTGCCACAGAGGACAGCGACGGAGATGACGGGCCCATCTGTGTACCCGCTCTCATCTCGCCTCCACGCTCAGCCGGTGAAGACGTGGACCTCAGCCCACCAGACATCGGCATGGCCTCCTTGGACTTTGACCCGATGTCTTTCCAGTGCAGCCTCCCTGATGCAGCCTACGCATTTCCCCTGGTTGATTCGCATGCTGGAGCGGAAGGCTTGACATTAAAGAGGAGCCCCGGCAGCCTCTGGGGAAAGAGCAATGGCTCTGACCTCATCTCTTCCTCCTTACTTGACAACTTGACATCATCCTTGTTGTCCTCGGACTTTAACCTGGCTGCAGGAGAGAAAGTGGAAAGCCAGAAACTTACCACTTCCTATTCTTACACTGATAAACCTACACAAGCTGTGTCACCCATTAGAAGTGTAAAAACTGCTACTTCTGCCTCTTCAGAGCTATTTTCTGTAGAGATGCATGATCGGACTATCAGTGAAGAGGTGGGTCCTCCTGACCCTTTATCTCCCCCCAGTGCACCAAAGGACTCTCCTCTTTCTGGAAAAGCTGAGCCATCGCTAAGTGAAGCTTTCCAAATGGAGCTGCACTCAAAGCTGGCGAGCCTTGACAGCGTGGATTGTGAGGAGCTAAAGCGAGAGGACAGTGTTCAACAGCTGTCACACGGAAGCCAGGAGCCTCAAAGTAAGAAGATTGGATCTTACGACAAATTTTTCATGCTTCTGTGTCAAGAAGGTTTACATGTACAGTATGTCACCTCTTGTTAAATACTATTGCAGCACCATACTTAACTGTTGTCCCGTTTTACCAATCGTTTTCCTTGCCCGTCTGCAGTCTATTCTACTGCTAATTGTTTTCTCAACCGTCCCTGCTAGGAGGAAGAGTTCCGGATTCAAAGGATCTCACCAAACATTCCCTCAGCGCTTCTGCAACCACTTCCACTGCTCCTCCCCATCCTCCTAAAGATGCTGCCTGCATGTTGGCCCTGGTTCTTGCTGAGTCAGCACAGCAAGTCTCCACGCAGTCCCAGCCTTGGTCCTGCGAGCCCCTGACACCATTGTCCCCTGTGCAGCCACATTTTTCTGACGGGCGGGCCTCATCGGGTGCACATTTCCAGACTTCCGATGAAGAGGGAGCTGTACGAGGAACTTCTGCGTCACAAAATAGCACTGTCTCTGTCGTTACCTCCATCCCGTGTTTTCCCTATTCTTCAAGCCCGTTGAAAGAACAGCAGGTGCTTGAGTTAACCAACATGAAAACCAGGCCGCCAGACAGTGCCAAGGCCACAACAACTCTGTCAGGAAAACCACCAGAAAATGACTCTATACCTTCAGATACGCTTCATAAAGAGGTCACCCCGCAGCCTAAAAGTACAGCCAACCTGAATTCTCTAACCAGGAGTCCAGAAAGGCAGTCCTTTGTTGTACATGACTCAGTCAGTACCAGCATTACCAGTACCAAACCAGTGGCCACTAGTGCACTGACCTTTGAGAGCAGTGGAGCCCTTTCCGGTGTCAGTGGCAAAGACACCACAAGCTCTCGACAACGTCCTGCTGAGGTGAGGGTCTTCGCTTCATCACAATATATCCACCTGTGTCTTGCCGTCTGTCTACCGAGCTCATGTGTGTGAAAGTGCCTGCATGTGGGCTACATCCAGCCTACGGAACCAATTGCTAATTAGTGTGAATGTTAGTGATGGCGTTTTCAATACTGAAGCTTCAACATGTGCTTCAACTCCAATTCCGTAGAACCACTACTTTGGAGCTTGCTTCAAATCACATTTGACGTAAGAAGCAGCAACTGCTTCATTGCCTGAATGGGATCACCTGACTGGTTCGTGGTCCTATCAAGTGATAATAAGGTGACTAGTAGGAGCGTAGAGGTAGTTTTGTAGGAGTAAAAGTTGTTAATTTTGTCCTAAGACAGATATATCCATAATACCCGGCTAGCTCAGTCAGTAAAACATCAGTCCTGTGTTGTTGAGTCTTAGGTTCCATACTCACAAGTCTTGACTTTTTTTGTTACTCATATTGATATCTACCAGGCTCAAAATGAGCTGATTCACAATGCAATTTGCGAGCCAAAATTAGCATTTTGCCCCTCGTAAAAAATTGAAACATTGAAAAGCAAAACAGCTCACCGCAGATGTTAGTTTTTCCGATTATTGAACCGCGGAGACGGTCCCAAAAAGCTTCGCTGGGCTGGACGCATGGGCGTGAATGTGGCACAACGTGTTTACGTCACCTATGCGCGTGAAGTAGGAGTTAGAAGCAGAGCTATTTGGTTGACGGAGCGGGAGGATGGTAAACAAATCAAGGCCCTTATTTTTATCAATGGTTGTACATGATTACAATCTTAAACTGACATAATTTACTCTCTTCTCGAAAATAATACAACGTATTAAATAAATTCTAGTAGGACTTTTTTTCAATGTAGTAGCAGTAACACCATCTATGGGCCTTTATGAGGCCCCAGGTCAGCCCTACCCGTCACTCTCATCTGTTCCACTGAGCAAAACATTGGAAACGCTGTGTCGGAGCTTGTATCAAAACACCACTGAATATGGTGGAAAGCATCTGCATATTTTATTGTCATGACGATATCATCATTATTTGGTATGAATGAACAAAACACTTGAATGACCATACAGACTTTTCAGAACTTTTATTGCTGTCAGTGCCAATGCTTCACTCGTGCTCTTTAGAAGTTGCTATGGCTTCAGTTGTCCACCAGATGTCACAGTCACTGAAGCCTTGAAGCTTTGAATCTTTTTCGGCACAATTGTTAGGAAAGCCTCAGTGCTTCATGAGGCTTCACTTGCCCACCACTAGAACGCCAGCATCATTTGTTCCTTCTGAGTGATTATTTTCCTCATGGGAAGAAGAAAGCAAAAACAGAAAGGGGCTCAAGTCAAAAAGTGTCTAAAAATAATAATAATGTGCCTCATTTGACTGTTCCCCATCCAACGTAACGGCCATAGTTACAGAAGCACCCCCAAACTATGACATTTCTTTCCTGAGAAACGCTCTCATCAATAACAATGCACACATTCGACAAAATCTTGTATTTGTAAATAGAACATGATATTGAGTCGTCGTGTGTGTTTGCATTAGTTTTTTTGTTTTTTTTTAAAGCAAAGATGCACAACCCGAGTGAGCATAAGCAGTTGGGGAAATGGATGGATTCATGGATGTTTTAAATCCACCGCAGCCTTGCTTTTCGTCAGGAGAAGTCACTGTAACTGAAGTTTCAAGAAATGAAGCCATTGGTTCAAGTGCTTCACAAAAGCTTAATTTGCTTATTACCAGTGAAGGTTACCTGCACAGGGAATGTAATAGGGCCGTATGGTGGGTTTGGCACACAGAGAGGAGAAAGTAGGGTGCATTATTTTGATTCTGGAAGGATGAATGAGATGCGTCATGTCTGGAGTTGCACTGATTTCAGCCTCCCTAGAAATTCTGCTCCACAAGTTCCCAGATCAATTTTGGAATGTTTTCACGTTATCACTCTTTAAAATTATATTTAACCATTTATTGCTTTGATAGAAATGCATGTCGGCTCAACATCCTCTGTCGGTGTCTTTGCTGGGTTGTTCACTCTGATTCCGTCTTTGTAATTGTAATTCTCAGTGACCACTGTGTTCTCTCACACCGTTCATACAGTGGGAACGGAAAGTATTCAGACCCCCTTAAAATGTTCACTCTTTTTTATATTACAGCCATTTGCTAAAATCATTGAACTTCATTTTTTTCCACATTAATGTACACACAGCACCCCATATTGACAGGAAAAAAAACAGAATTTTTTGCAGATTTATTACAAAGGAAAAACTGAAATATCACACAGCAATAAGTATTCAGACCCTTTGCTCAGTATTTTGTAGAAGCACCCTTTTGAGCTAATACAGACATGAGTCTTTTTGGGAGTGAAGCAACAAGTTTTTCACACCTGGATTTGGGGATCCTCTCCAGTTCTGTCAGGCTGGAATGGTGAACGTTGATGGGCAGCCATTTTCAGGTCTTTCCAGAGATGCTCAATTGGGTTTAAGTCAGGGCTCTGGCTGGGCCATTCAAAAACAGTCACAGAGGTGTTCTGAAGCCTTCGGTATTTTAGGCTGTGTGCTTAGGGTCATTGTCTTTTTTTTTTTTAAGGTGAACCTTTGGCCCAGTCTGAGGTTCTGAGCATTCTGGAGAACGTTTTCGACCAGGATATCCCTGTACTTGGCCGCCTTCATCTTTTCTTCAATTGCAACCAGTCTCCCTGTTCCTGGAGCTGAAAAACACACCCACACCATTATGCTGCCACCACCACCATGCTTCACTGTTGGGACTGTATTGGACAGGTGATGAGCAGTGCCTGGTTTCCTCCACACGCCACTTAGAATTAAGGCCAACAATTTCTACCTTGGTCTCATCAGACCAGAGAATCTTATTTCTGACCATCTTGGAGTCCTTCAGGTGTTTTGTTTTAGCAAAGTCCATGCGGGCTTTCATGTGTCTTGCACTGAGGAGAGGCTTCCGTCGGGCCACTCTGCCATAAAGCCCCGACTGGTGGAGGGCTGCAGTGACGGTTGACTTTCTAGAACTTTCTCCCATCTCCCGACTCTATATGAGTGTCACAGAAAAGGGTCTGAATACTTATGGCTGTGTGATATTTCAGTTTTTCTTTTTTTTAATAAATCTGAAAAAATTTCAACAATTCCGTTTTTCCTGTCAATATGAGGTGCTGTGTCTACATTGATAAGGAAAATTTAACTTAAATGATTTTAACAAATGGCTGCAATATAACAAAGAGTGATACATTTAAGGGGGTCTGAAAACTTTCCGTACCCACTGTACATTTACAAATGTATTTATTTTTGTTTTTATTATTCGACACTTGTACTCAAACTTTAACAGTCATGTCACTTTCTCAGGTGAGGCCAAAGGAAGACGCAAAGCCCATAAGTGTTCCAAAATCATCATCATCAGAGCAGCAGCCTCCAGCAGCTCCAAAGGCAAAAAAGCCAGTGTTGTCACAACCCCAACATCAAACACAAACTCAGCGGCAGTGCCAAGTTCAGATGCAGCACCGGTCCCACACACAAATTCAACCCCAAACTCAGCCGCTATCGAAGGCCAGTTCAATAGTGGCACCAACCTCCTCTGAGCATGTTGATAAGCCATGGGAGGCCATAAATCCAGCGCAGCCTAGCACAGAGTTTTCTAAGAATGACCCAAATGGATCCACACCGCCAACCCCTCCAGTCCGTACTATGGAGAGCAAACTGGCCACAGCTGCACTCAGTCAGGGGGAAGCTACTTACCATAGTTTAGGTGAGAATTCTGCAGCTGGCCATCTGGAAGATGCCCATCCTCACCATCCCCTTTCGCCTCGTAAATCTTGCACACATCTCTACCATGCTAAAGGGTCAGCAGTCCTCGTTGAGCCCTCAGGAGTTGGATACTACCACCAGAGGCCCGTTTCAATGGGTCCACAGCCCATGCCACACCACTACAGACCAAACACTGTCCCCTCACACCTCTCGTATGTGTCAAAGTCCGAACCTCAAATACCTTACAGTGCCCGGGTAGACAATAGGTACAGCACTTTAGGCCCTAGGTCCTACCACCACTCTATAAAGGCTAGAGAAAACACCCGGAGTGTTTACGGGGCTTCGGGACATCAAGGTTATAGCCATGACCGAAACCATGGTTATCCCACTATTCGCAGAGTACACTCGCTCCATGTTCCCCCCACTATCCACACAGTACCCATCCAAAGGACTGAAGTTCCTCCGGACGACATATTCTATCACCATCGACCTGTGTATCAGTGCAAACCCTACCAGCAGCCCCCGCAGCAATCTTCACAAGCCGACTATCACGTCACTCAACTGCAGCCTTACTTTGAGAATGGACGAGTCCAGTACCGCTACAGTCCATACTCTGGTTCTGTCCCTCTGGAGGCTCCTTGTTATGATATTGACCCTTATGGCACCATCCGTGTCCGCCATGTCCATTCAGCCAGTAGAGATTCAGGGACCATTGTTTGCAGACCCGGTGGAAAGGCTACAGGGTACCACTACCTCGCTCGCAATGTTCTCCCACCTGGAAAGGAGCACAGCTTTGTGAGTAGGGACATGCCACCGAGTCATGGCGCCAAGGAAATTCTTTCTTACCTCTCTTGGGATCCCGAGGAGTCAGAATGTCTGCGCATGCAGTCTATTCGTAGAGAGAGTAGGGCCAGACAGAAGATTAAAGGTCCAGTTCTCTCACAATATGACAATGTAGGCTCATTCACACCAGTTGATATAGCTGGGTATGACACCCTGCACTCGCGCAGTAAATCTGATCCAGGTAAGTCTCTGCCGGGTGCAACTGAGAACAAAGATAGTCTCTATCTCCCCAGACACATGGTCTCAGACCCCAATGTCCTCATATGTATGGAGACTGAGAAGAATGTCCAGGGTGGTTCAATGGGAGACAAGTTGGACGGGCTGGCGAAGCAAAGCAGCTCCAAGAAATGCCAATCATCTCATTCCATTCCTGCGAAGCTGAGCAGTCAACACGAAGCTCAGCATGAGACTTCAAGTGAAAAGCTTGGCGAAAGCACCAGCCAGTCCAAACACTGGCAGCCAGAGAACCTGAACAAGAGGAGCTTCCAGACACGGCATGAGTGCCCTGATGCTGACCACCACCACGGTAAAGGTAAAACACCAAGCACCTATCACGATCCAGAAGATCAGCCATCCGCTCCAAAGGAACAGCTCGCCCACTGCAAACCTGAACGATCACACAGCTTGCGTGAGCAGCATCTCTACAACCACAGCAAAGCTGAACTGGATGGAGACTACTCGTATAACAAATACGGAACCAAACCAGTGCAGTCCCACTACGACAACTTGGACGATTACCACCCAGTACCTCAGCCCCAGTACATTCAAAAACGCAGTGGCTGTAATTCCTATCCAGCCCCGGGATTTGCGCACAACAACGGAGCATATTCCACAGCATTAGGCCAGGGAGCCTTTCTCCAGACTGACCTCGGTATCCAGAGGGCAGAAACAGAGATATGTACGGAATGAAATCTCCGCACCGGGGGAATTGTGAAATTTCCTTTAGAAGAAAGACTATGAGCTATGGTTGATCAGCCTCTGCAGGACAGTGGACTGTTGTACCACCAATATTTTTGCTCTTCTGTATTTTTAAAGAATTGTCAAGGAAAATGTAAGACTTTTTACCGAAAGTCCTGAATGTACCCAAAGTTTTTGTTCAAGAGCTCATTTTTGCTGTGATTGAGTGGGACGCTAGTCGTAAATGATAAGAAAGATGTAAGGTACTTTAAATAGGAACCAGAAAATGTCTAATATGATACAGTATACATTGTCATATATATATATATATATATATATATATATATATATATATAGTAAAAGGGATGTATTTTTTTAGACGTGGCCATTGGGTTTGGGCATAAACGGGGATAAGGTTTGCATTTTAGAAATGCATGCACTCTCTTACAGAACAGTTCTGTATACTTCACTGTTCATTACGTTCTTTCTAAATATTGCGGCACAAGTAATGGGGGAAGATTGATGTTTGCATCATCATATCATCCCTCTACCAATATGCACACAGGTAGGCAGTACACTGTCCATGTTTGTCTTTTGAGAATCCAACCGTGTGAGTTTGACAATAATCTATTTAGGAGTTGCTGTCTGTTCAAATAGTGGATGTCATTGTCTTTTATGTTCTTTGTGACTGTGCCATTTTATATTCATTCGCTAAAACACATTTGAGTTACGTCTAATGGAATGTTTTGGTACTTCATTAAAAGGGGGACCAAGAATGTCGGCGTGGTGCTTGCATATACTGGAGTTAAAAGTTAAAATACAGACGCTAATTTTAGCTGCAGATATGAAAGACATTTTTATTTAGATTTTTATTTTCCCATTACGTTTCCATATTTGTGAGACCTGATCTGTCATGATTAATAAAAGCTGAAATTATTTTCTTCTAAAACAACAAACATGTTGATCCTGCTTTGTAGAAAAACAACTTTTCTTGGATCTAAAATTGTGTTTTACGGGTAATGTAAATCTTGCCCATATTATGCAAATGATTTGTGTAGTTAATAATTGAAATGTGTATTTCAGGCTGAAAACTGATGTGTGGTACACACATTTTGTACTGCATAGTGGAGTTTCAATGATATTAAAAACAATTGTATTGTATTCTATAACTGTTTGACCCAGTGTATCGCTTGCAGATGTTGCTCTTCCTGCCTTACCTAAAGCCTCTTCCTTTTCAGTTGAGGCAGAGATAAGGCACCGTGTACTTCAATGTTAAAATCTTATCTCTAACTAATGGGTGCTTAAAAGTTAGATATAAAATCAATAAAACTGTTCAGGACTAGCACTTAACAATGTGTCCATGATGCTGCATGTTTCCTGTTTCTTGGTTTAACATATCTTACTTTAGCTGACAGTCATTCAGGTAATTGAGACACTATATAGTAGCTCAATTCAAAAAGTGAAACTCATATTCTAGAGATGCACCACACACACTGAAATATTTCATGATTTTTTTTTTTTTTAATTCATGTATAATTTTGATTATAGCTTACAGCAAATGACAACTGCAAATTCACCATCTCTAGAAACATAATGTAACAAACTATTATGAAACAATGGCATTTATTTTCAATGTGGAATTTGTCCTCTGAAAAGTATTTGACTCTGTGTGAGGACTGAAATGAATTTAGTTTTCTACCATATTCAATTTTTTTTTTTTTTTTTTTTTTTAGATGTGCCTGTATATGACTACTATTATTTTGGAAACAGTTACGCACACAGAATACGTTCAAACATCATTTCGTCATTTAAAAAAACTCTATATTTTTGGGTCCTTCATAGTTATTTCGAGGTGCCACAACAACCATCATATTGCAAAGCATCACACATTATGGGGCCTAAGATACAGTTGCCTGTGATTATACACTTGGCCAAGCAGGTGGTTTCGTGTGCACATGAAGCATCAAGAAACGGACCATTACTCGAACCAATGCCCGAAGTGTTACGAAGCTTAATATCAATAGAAAGCTATTATATGCATAGAAATAAAAGCTAAAAAGTGGGGGTTTCCTCTCTACTTTTCCATATAATCTATATTCTCAACGACTGTCCATCGATGAACAACGGCATGTAATCCCAGCCTCGTAAAATTCAGTCGTTTTTTTTTTTTAAATACAGCTTTCTTAACTTCTTCATAATCGGAGAAGTGCTGACCCCAAACTCCTATTTTAAAAGTCCAAAAATGTGACAATCTGATGGTGACCTCCACTTTTTGGCTGTGCTGTAGCCGATTGCATCTTCCCAATAAACATTTTGAGTGGCGGTTCCCCTTCCAAAGCAAGAAATTAAAACCGCTCCCTGCTTCTGACAGGCATCCAAGAATGACCTCATTTCCAAAATGTTTGATAGGAAGAGGACAATTTAAAAAATAAATAAACTTCAAACATGTATTTAAACTACAAACTGAAACCTTTCTGAAGAAGAAGAAACAATTAAATTGGGCTCATTACTTTTTGACAGTCCCTTTAGTATAGATTTTTCAAATAATATGAGTAACAGTGGGAGGAACACACTGCTATTTGTTATTCTACATATTTAGGAATCACTTTTACTACAGCTACATTTTGTCTCAAGGCAACTATAATTTACATAAGTGCATGTTTATGTATTTTGTACATGGATTTTTTTTTTTTTTAATGTAACGTGAATGGCTCCAAATCTGGGCTATCACATATTTGTGTTGTATTCAATTGAATATAGAGCGAAGATTGTCAAATAAACGCAATGCATAATTTTAAAAACATACTTACGTGGAGAAACTCTTAAGGAAACAAGCCATTCACCTGCTTTGTATTTTGTGTCTATCGACAACCCCACTTAGCTTTCAGCTAAACTACATTAAAAACACCATTCTTCTTACAATTCATTTATACTCCGAGATAAAACTAGCAAAAATAAATTAAAAACTTCCCCAAGCATCAACAATAATGTTCTCTCCTGCCACTCCGCGTTTCTTCCAAAACAAATAAATGCTGACATTTTCTGTCATGTTGACATTTAGTACTCAAGTCTTTCGTATAAGCAGACGGAATGGACCACGAGCAAAGAACGTAGCTGCGTATACACAAACTATAATATATATACATTATTATAGTTTTACGTACAATATTCAGCAAGAATAATGGTGTCGTCCGTGTGTGCCTCTGTGAGGTAAATGAAGTCAAACTCCAATGTTGCTTTGCACTCGCCGGCAGTTGCAATGTGGGAGACATGATTGACGCGGCCGCCATTTTGCTGGCCGCGCTTCCATTGTGTGCGAGATCGTAAATATCTGACACTGCAACAACACGCTCGACACCCTGCGATAAAACGCCGCTTTAATTTACCCTGGGTGAGTCTTATCCGATGTTACTTTGTTTACAGCGAGGCGTGCTCAATACTATGTGCGAAATGTGTTGAGTGTGTGTGGAAATGTCGACTAATTTCGACGTTTAAACTGAAGAGGGGGGAAATAAATGTCGCCCCCCCCCCTCGTTAGAAGTGAGGAAAGTGCTCGGTGCTTCTAAACACCGACGCATGTGCTCGTTTCTGGACTATTTCCATCCTGCTGCTTTCCTTCAGCTGTCGCTCCACGTAATTTGACACACATACGTTTTCGACATTTTAATGCTAGTCTTTGTTACTGTGAATCGCTGTGGTAGTCGTGCGTCCGGCTCAGTGTGAATAGTCTTTAACGTTTCATATGCGGCCATAAATCCTGCGGTTAGAGGCCAGCGATAATTCAGTGTCCCCGCCCTCAACGACAGCAACATGACAGCTCATTGGTTCCCATGCACGTTAAAACCAACGCTGATTGGTGGGCGTCACACGTCACAGTATTTTGGGGCTGTTGGAGGAATAAACACTTTGTGGATTGGTTGGCCGCGAACAAACACAACATATCATCGAACGTCTAAATATCACAGTTTATGAAAAGCGACGAAGAAACATAATGAAAGCACACGGATGGGTAACGTCGCAGACAACTTTTGTAATCATACGTTACTTCCATGCGCGTTAACGTTCTTTGTTTTTTTTGCTCATCTCGTTGCCACATTAGGTATGCTTAAGGCATCTCCTACTCAGAATTTATAAAAGTGCATTTGAATGTTTAAAAACACAAGTTGGTGTAACGTTCAACGGTATTGTTTTTTTTTTTTTTTTTTTTTTTTGCCTTGTGATGTCATACAAACTAATGCTATAATTAATATTAAGCAACTTTGTTGTTTGGACTAGCTAGTGTAGTTTAAAGTTGGGGATTTATAACTTATTCACTGTTTGCAGAGTCAATAATTCAATTTCTGTGAGTTGTTGTTTTATTCCAGTTATTGGAGGGAGATGAACTTTGGCCATGCTGTGATCATACACCATCACAGTGCAAACGTGGAGCTTTTCATGAATAATTGATTGCAAATGATTTCAAGCATTGAGATTTAATAAAGTCCGAACAGTTACAGTTGTCAATGCGTTATTGAGCTATATGTGTTCCCCAGTATCTGTGAATCTTAACAAATTTAATCAATGTTTGATACTTCTTTTAGGTGATACTCGGTGGTCATGGCTCGTACCAAGCAAACTGCCCGTAAGTCCACAGGAGGAAAGGCTCCTCGTAAGCAGCTGGCCACCAAGGCCGCTCGCAAGAGCGCCCCCTCAACTGGTGGCGTCAAAAAGCCCCATCGTTACAGGTAACGTTTGCATGTAATGTGGACAACTCTTTGTAATACAGCAATCAAAATAAAGTAACAGTTCAACAATCTTAATTCAACTCAATTTTAACAAAGTGTTGTACATACAACATGAGACAATAATGCTGGGGAACAATTTCAAAAAAATCAATTCTGTTGAGTTCGCTTTTTATGCTGATTAAAACTAAAATTGGTATGCTGATTCCAAAATTGCAGTCAGGTTTTTTTTTCTAGCATGTCAAGTTTACCCCTCAGATGCCCTCCAGATAAGCAAAATTCCACTGATTAGCTGCGGTAAGACTTTCCAGTTGATTACGATTGGACTCATCTACAGCTACGTGGCAACTTGTTCGTCCAGTCACGATTGAGCCAGTGTGGTGAGAGGTGTGTGCGGCTCCCAATAGGTCAGTACTATCAATATCTGCATAGAGAAAGTGAGCATAGTAGGAATTAAGAGGACTTGTGCTGGCTTTTCTCTTAACCTTGTAACCGTGGGCATACTGTTGTAGGTTCTATTTCATTTTATGCTGGTTTTTTTGTTTGTTTTCAAAGCTTGTAACTATTCCGTCTTAGTGTTTTATTTTCATAGATATAAAAATATAGCATACCTCTCTTTACATTGGAATTTTGAATACCGAAGGTGCAAAGGTCTCCGCCCCTCTTGTTGGCACGTTGTTTAAAGCACAGCTGTAAAGTAGATGGGAGAGGAGCAAAAGATTGTCTCCATGGACCAGTATGAGGCTGCCGGGATCAAAGATGTCATGATCACAGCGTGCATGACGGCAACCACATCCACGACAAGCAGAGTTAGACTGTTGGTGAATAAAACATACAGATGGCTGTGTTCAATTCTCCTGTCCCATTTAGTTGTCTCTTTCGCTTGACTTTACTACATTTTAGTGACAGCTCTCCCTCTTTATATCTCCTTCTGAATGCGGTCAGCTCCACGTGGTGGCGGTTCCTCGCAGTCGTGGTGGCATCGTAGACAAGCGGAGCAAGTCTTATAAAGTCCGATATTATCCATTCAATAAAAACGGGACTGTTGTAAACAGGCTGCAAGGTGAGGGTGTGCCGATAGTCTTTGCCAAAGAATCTCACGGCAGAAAACAGTCCATAACGCGTTTACACGAACGCACAGTGAACCTTAAATGACAGTGTGAAAAAGAACAAATTGAGAAAATTAGCGGAGCTGTTTTAACAGTCTGCCGACTCAAAGGCGCCATCTTTGAACTCCTTAACTGATGTACATGTCTCAAAACATAAGTTAACCTTTCTAATAAGACATAATAAATTCCCCTGTACGACATTAAAAGTGGGTATGTACTGTGAGCTTGTCATTCATCTCCAGGCCTGGTACCGTGGCTCTGAGAGAGATTCGTCGGTATCAGAAGTCGACGGAGCTGCTGATCCGCAAGCTGCCCTTTCAGCGCCTGGTCAGGGAGATTGCTCAGGACTTCAAGACTGACTTGCGTTTTCAGAGCGCCGCTATTGGTGCTCTGCAGGTAGGTGTGTGCGTGTGTGTTCATCATGTGACATCGACATCAAATGTGTTACATGAGTATCTTTTGTTTTTGTTTGTGGCTGCAGGAGGCCAGTGAGGCATACCTGGTGGGCCTATTTGAGGACACCAACCTGTGCGCCATCCACGCCAAGCGGGTCACCATCATGCCCAAGGACATCCAGCTGGCCCGCCGAATCCGCGGAGAGCGTGCTTAGAAAGCATTTTTCACCTTTGTCCCTTTTATTTCTTTCTTTGCCTTGCCTCACCCCCTCCCATCTACCCAGCTTCTCTGTAGACTTTTAAGAGGTAGAATTACGTTGATGTTTGGTCTCTGCGGTTTCTTTGTCTTCACCAAATGTTTCAGGCAAACTTTTTTTGTGCACGTACAAGGTGTTGCAGATCAGGCAAACATAGGCACGCACGTTCAACCATGCTGGGTTTGAGAGGGGCGTATCCAGACACCAGTCACACCTTTGGGTCCATGTTGGACTCCTGGGCTGCGGATGGGGTGAGAAGAGGGGCTAGTCTGCTTAAGGGGAGCTGCAACTTCCACAGCAGGGTGCTATTAAAACTAGTCTGACACTTCTGCACCGTCTGACTTGACACACATCTCGTCTGTCGCAACCTCTCCTCTCATTGCGCGCCAGCAGCTAGACGACTCGCTCCACCTTCTCAAAGCACATCTCTGCCTCGGGAGTGTGTGCGGGCAGTCGGTTTGCGTGCATGTGTGAACTCTGATCTTCTCAACCAGCTGTAATCGACAAGCAAAAAAATCTTCATGGGATTATTGTGGAAATGGTGTCTATTTTTGTTTTACTTGTCAAAATCACAAATCAACCCATCCTTTTCCACTTATGGAATTGAAGCATGAAAAAAAATGTTGTTGAAGTCTTTTCTTTTTCTTTTTTTTTTGTAAACAGTAACATGAATTGAAAATCTGAAAGGGCTTCTGTCCAACATTGAGCCGTATTTTTAATTGCAGGCACAAAGGGGTGACATTTTACCAGCAGTCTTTGCCTGTTGGGGAACAAACCTTGTTTTCTTTGGTGTCATTTGGTTTTATTCCGCAACATAATTTAACAGGACATACAGCTGAGGTTGTCATTTCTCACGTCTCTAATTCTCTGTACTTTCTCCAAATTTGTAAGACATACTTTAACCTTATTGCTTTATTTTATATTTTTTTTGGTAAAGGCTCAAGATTTTCAAATGTATGAATAAGCTGATCTTTGTATTTTCCAAATTACGGTTGCATTAAATAGATGTTAAAAAGAAATCAATTAAGATCCAGAAACTTGTGTGTGCCATATGTTTATATACTATATATTTGCAGATATCACATAAGGAATGACTTAAGTGGTTGTACGGTAAAAAAAAAAAAAAAAACATGCCATAAATTTTACAAATCTTTGGTAAAAACAGGAAGTACGACCGTGACTGAGCGTGCACCACGGTAACCTTAGTCGTATACCGGGACCTTTGTAAACCGAGGACCACCTGTAATAGAATTGTGATAGAAACTGATTTCAGTGTACAGTAATGCATAAACCTCTTGCAGCTACCAGTACCCTTGCAATGATGCCCCCTAGCGGATGTCATCTGACTCGCTTTGAGGCAATGCAAAAATCGTAAATAATTTACGCTTATAATTGCCATGGGGGGGGGGGGCGTGAATAAGCGAGGGTTCAGGAAAAAGACGACATAAGCGGGTGGTTCCTAAAAGAATCCGCGAATAATGAACTGCAAATTTGCACTACTCATACGTGGGTGTTTATTTGATTACAGGCCTTTTTGTGTCCTTGATGTAAAATTGTAAGAAAAAAATAGATTGTTTTCAATCACCAGCAGTGGACGTGCCTAGTGTTGGCTAAAATTCCATGTTAATATTAGTATATTCTGACATTTTTTGAGCGGTTTTATGGTGGTATTTTACAGTTTTCACCCTGTCCCTAGCCCAGGGTTTGGTGATATGAAGCTCTATCTTTCTACTATAAAATGGTGTAACTTTTACCATAAATTCCTTAAAATATAATAGAATTAATGATTTTTCATCATATATACAAAACATTTCAAATTATGTCTTTTATTCTTACTAAAATATTCCTTAAAGATACCGCCACATTGACCATTTTCAGATCAATAAAGTTGATTCAAAATCTGATTCTTTAATTCCCTATGTCATTTTGTCTTGTCACTCAAGCACATGCTAGGGCAGAGAGAAGTCAGACATTTTTATAACTGGAAGAGTAAGTTTTTTCCCCTCATTTGTACCCTTAAGTCACATAATATTTTTATTGCATGTCATTACCAAACGACTTGTAGTGTTAATATGTTTGAAGATGTTCCTGTACAAACTTGATAATCATATAAAAATGTTGTACAGGACTAGCTAGCTAAAATAATTAAAAAAATTAAACTAACTCTACCAGTTAGCTAAAAAAAAACGTTGAAACTTTCATTACCATCACGTGTCATCATATAGTGCAGTGTGGTGTTGATGACAGAAACGAAAATCAAAAGTGCCCGAAATCAAATAAACACCCATATAGTGTGTATATAAACAATTTCCTCTTGAAGACGTCAAAATAATTGGTAACATTTTTTAAATTTTTTTTTGCGATGAGATAAGTGCTGCTTTTTGAAAAGCCGATTCAATATTGAGATCTCTGGGGTATGAATGAATGCCACACTTATATCATATTTAAAAAAAAAGCCTCAAATTAAAATGCGTAACTCCAGAAAATAGGTATACAATATCTTATTTAGCATAATTTTACAAATGTGTAGCACAATGTACATTTCTTTTGCGAGATTTAATACGCGTAACATATTGTTGATTGGCCGAGAGAAATCACATGGAGTTAGCAAAAGGGCCAATTGTGACGAACTTCAAAATGACGTGTTGCGGTTAGTTTGAATATTGTTCCACATGGGGAAATACCAGCAGGGGGCAGTGTAAACTCAATTTAGATATGCGAAAAGGAGCAGGGAGATGTTTGCCTTGTCTAGAAATCCCGCTCCCCCTGCATTTAATAGAATAGGAATACAAATAAACAAAATGCTTATGCAACTGAAATATCCTAACCTTTGTTTGAGGTTGATGAGACAGGATAGGTCCTAATTAATACGAAAAAAAAATTATATAAGATACTTTGCTTTATGTTTCTCATATGTTATAGCTTGTCTCCGATAGACTGCAATGCAGAGGTGGAAGTAAGTCACATATGTGCAAGTCACAAGCAAGTCTCAAGTCATAAACTTCAAGTCTCAAGCGAGTCCCAAATCACTGCGGGGGGGGGTTTACAAAAAAAAAATCAAGCAAGTCAAGTTGAGTCGCCACAAAATTTCAAGCAAGTCGCAAGTCAAGTCATACCATCTTGCTCCAGTCGCAACATATATTGGAGTGGTAATACAATATTTTTTCACATTTTCCCCACCATAAATTATAACACTAAAAATAATATTCCCACCCTATAAAAGTTAAAAGAACAACTGAGATTATGTCAATTTATTGCACTGAATAGTTTTAAAGTTGTGTTTCAAATTCCATTTGAACTTTATTTCTAAACAAACTGTGCCATGTACCTTTTGGTGACAGCCTTGTAACTCCAACAGTTGTTAAGAAAACACAATTAAGCAAAAAGCCAAGACTGTTTTCTGTTGGTCAAATATAATTACATTTGTACTGAAGGGGCTAAAGGAAAATGAAAGAGATTCATAGTTAACGGAATAATACATGACATAAAAATGTTGCCATCCTTCAAAAAAAAAAAGTAATGTGAACAAAGAATCTGCATTCCTCCTGTGTCCTCAACTTTAATTAAATCACTCAGTTGGGTTTGTCAATTTATTTAGAAGCAATGACTCGGGACAATTGACAATTGTCATTAGATTAAAGGTTACGTTTCATATGTTGTGGTCTCAATTTTAGTGCAGACAGCTTTATCACAGAGCCAACACAACAAATGACATTTTGATGGTGACACTTCAACAAACACATTCGTTCGTTTTCCGAACCGCTTATCCTCACGAGGGTCCTACCCCAGCTAACTTCGGGCGAGAGGCGGGGTACACCCTGAACTGGTCGCCAGCCAATTGCAGGAAGCAGCAGCAGAGCAGTGACCAGTCCAAACCTCGCCCTCCCAAGAAGAAAGTGCAGGAGCAGTGCAGGAGTCCAGCGCCCCCGATCCCGTTCCAGTCAGGCACCGGTCTGGTCCAGCGCTCCAGTAAAACAGGGAAACACCGCCGTGTCCAGATGAATTTGTGTCATGTTTGTGTGATAAGAAAAGTGCATCATTATTCAAATAAGCATAATCAAGCATATCAATCAGTAGGCCTGCGAGTTCCGACACCAGATATCGGTATCGGGCCGATAGCGACTTTATTTCAAAGTATCGGGTATTCGTGAAGGCTGCCAATACAAACCATCGATACTTAAAGCAAAAAAAAAAAAAAAAAAAAAAAAGATGACTTTGAGTAAATCATCCTCACCAGTAGGCGGGGTATGATTAAAGAAATGTACACTAAATTGACATGAATGGATAACTCCAAAGAGATGTTGGATTTAATCTTCACATGAATAATAAAATCTGATTCTATATGTTGCTTATTTTCATGATGATTTGCTGCTACTACTGTCAATAATCACCTGTAATTGTGTTAATTCAATTTTCAGGTATCAAACGTACTAGTGGCATCGTTGTTGTACATTACTCGTACTGGTCTCGGTCTGGGGGGAAAAAAGTGGTATCGAACATCTTAAACCGTTTATAAATTACTGTGGCGAAAGACGCTAGCCTCTTGTTTTTTTGCAACATATTTGTGCAAACACACACAAATGCATCGTCCTGCTCTGCACCGTGTCCCTCCCCCATTACATCTGCTCCTCCCCAGGATTACAGTACAAGTGTGTGTATATGTGTGTGTGTGTCTTTGGTGGGGGTGATACAGTACAAATGTAATATGCCCTCTCTAAGAGGTTAACCAATCAGGGTGCACAGATGCAGGGATTAACCAATCACACCAAACAGGGAGGGAGGGCGGAAGAGATTACAGTGTGCGCAGAGTGGGATTAGGTCAGTGTGGAGTGCAAAAAAAAAAAAAAAAAAAAAAAGTGCTTTGAAGTGCTGGCCGTCTTCTCATCTTGCAAATCATCGTGAAAATATCGTCACACCACATACAAAGCAACAAATAGAATCTGATTTTATTATACATATGACGATTACATCCAACATCTCTTTGGTGTTATCCATTCATGTCAATTTAGTGTACATTTCTTTAATCCTCTCGCCCGAAGATAGCTGGGATAGGCTCCAGCATACCCGTGACCCTATAATGAGGATAAGCGGTGCAGAAAATAGACGGATGGATGGATGCATTTCTTTAATCAACAATGAATTAATAACTCCTTCACACATCTATACAATAAAATGAAATACAAATCAATGAAGATTTTGAAACATGGCAAATTTAATGCATTAAAGGTCATGGAATATCTACAACTGTAGGATTGGATTGCTGGCATTTGCAACATAACGGCCCAGACATGTAAGAGATGTTGTTGGATATATTCGATGCTTGCGTGGCAGTAATCAGGTCATGTTGGGATTACGAAATTGTCAGAGGAGGAGTGTGGCATGGGATGAAAGAAGAGGGACCACTGAGATTCGTAGTGATATGTGGAAATGTTCGAGCCTCTTTGTAAAAAGGAATTTTGCTTTGTGGATGTGCGTGAATCAAACTGTTATAGAAGCAGTGGCGTGCAAAGTGTGTGTGTGTGTGTGTGTGTGTGTTTGTGTTGGGGGCATCCTAACAAGTCTTTTTGGGCAGCCCACACCCACCCCTCCTCCCATGCAAACAAAAAAGGACACACAAATAAGGAACAAAAAGAAAGATGAACAAGAAGGAGGAAGGGAAAAAGAAAGAGAGCTGTTAGAAAGAAAGAGAGGAGGTGACAAGAGATGGGTGAGAGACAGAAAGAGGAGGATAGGGCAATAATCCCAACTAATTCACTTAGGGCACAGCTGAAGGGAGGCTAAGAGGATTGGGACACTTCCAGAAGCAGATCAACTAAAATAACCAAGACGAACCAAGGAAATGACGAACATGACGCTTTGGGCCTGACCGGAACATGATCACTCAGTGATGTGTTCTTACTGACTTCTAGCTAACTGTGACAAACTATCTCAAAGACTCTGGGAAAAAAAAGATTATCAGTGCACAACAGTGGACAGAACAGACCACTTTAATATGACACGCGACTAAAAACAAGGTCCTAATTTTCATCCGTCAAACTGAATTGGACGATGACACTAAACGCAAACACTGTAGAACTGAACACAAATGCTCGAGAATATATAGATACGAACAAATTACATAGAATGAAAGAAAGAAATCAAAATAAATTGAAAGTCAAGACGTTTGCAGCTCTGCTTACCTAGCGAGTAGTCGTGTAGCGTACAATAGGCTGCCGAGTCGGTCATGTTAATAAAGAAGGGAGCTCTCAGTGTTTTTTTTTCCCCATGTGTAGGTCTTTTTCCTCAAAAGATTTTAAGGTTCGTTTGCATATAATTTGATCAATAATGGAAAATACATGGCCCACTGAATTTGCTTTTGAAAGTCAATTAATTTTACTGATACAAGTATTTGAATTATTGGCAGTTGTTATACACCAAAACTTTAAAAAAAAAAAAAAAGTGTTTTTAAGGGAGGGGGGGGGGGGGAGGAATATTTTTCAAAGCTTTAATGCTGAAACGGCTTTCCAAAATAAAGTTTCATGATTTCAACCTGTTTTCATTTTGGAAAACAAGCTGAAAAGTGGCTTTTCCATAAAAACTACCACAAATGCCTCTTAAGTGTTTTCAGTTCTTTTTTTTTTTTTTTTTTTTTTTTTTTTCCTTTTCCAAACAGTCTTTACCGTTAATGCCACCGGCCAGAGTCTTATTATGTTTTTCCAACACACCCGAGGGATCTGTGAGCTGAAGTGCAAGGATTACGTTGCCATTTTTCATTCATACAATAGCCGACAGCAAAATAAACGGTGTTGTTTCTGAAATATGAATAAATATTTATGAATTTGTAAGTGTCCGCACTGTTGCATGTCTACCGTTATTACGATTGTATAAAAACAAGCGTGAAATGGGTTTAATGAGTAGTTAGGATCATATTTGAAAATAAGTGGGTCTGTTTCAGCAAGAGAGACAATTACCCATATAAAACCAAGACGGCATGAAAACTGGCTAAACTAGATTTTTTTTTTTTTTTTTTACCTGTCTTTACCATTATTGATCAAATGATATGAAAATGAGCCTTAAAAGCTTTTTGATCTGTTGGTTATAATATGTTTGTAGTCTGGCAGTAACAAGAACATCACTGCTGTCCAAATATATTGCGGGGAAAAGCTTCTCGACAACGCTTGCCTGAAAGTGAAATTAAACTCATACAAAAGAACATCAGCAGCACGCTTCACACTAACAAACTGGACGCTGCCCTGTAACGCTTTCTAGAGGACCTGGAACTTCCAGGAGTTTTGGTCCTTATGGTCCAGGCAGTCCATTGTAGTGAATCCTAGTTTCCAGGCCTGCTGGTCCTTGTAGTCCAGGCAGTCCACTGAGGTGAAGCCCAGAGAGGAGGCGGTACTGTAGCCCTGTGAAGACAGCGAGGCGGGCGATTGGCTTAGGGAGCCCCCCATGGAGGGCACGGTGATGGGGCTGAGAGCGCCCCCGGTGCCCGATAGCTGCGAGTGCATGGGGGACAGGTATGCGCTGCAGTCCAAGCCTGTGAAGTAGGAGGTGGTGCTGGCGTAGCCTTGGGCGTAGGCTGACGGCTGGCCGTAGCTCATCGGGTACGGTGAGGGCCGCTGCATGCAGGGAGCTGTGGAGGAGGCCAGGGGGTCGGGGAGGGGGGAGATGGCCGGGCTCCAGATGGAGACGGCGGCGTTTCCGGTACCGGAGCTCTGGAGCAAACCGACGCCCGACTGGGCTGACGAGGGGCTGAACGAGCCGGAAGGGTTTGGGACGGGATCGGGGGCGCTGGGCTCCTGCACTGGGGAGGCCTTCTTCTTGGGGGGGCGTGGTTTGGACTGCCCACTGCTCTGCTGCTGCTGCTGACGGCACTTGGCACGTCGGTTCTTGAACCACACCTGGACACAGACAACAAGAAGTTTCATCAAAGAAAAACTCAGTTTGGCTTCCCATGGGCCCTGAGCGCTTCCGGGGTACGCAAGTCCACTATTGAGCCCTTTTTTACCCTTTAGGGCCACCGCTCTTCAAGAGTGTAATGCAAAAGTCAGCCAATACTAGTCACCAATTTTTCCTGCGCCGTTGCTCAAATGTCAAGCCACAGAGACCCCATACCCTCATGACCAGGCACATGCGCAGAGATTTCAGAAATTAAGGGTACCCACGGAAAAATCTTCTTTCAAAAAATATATATTTCGGCAGATGTGTTCATGGCGAAGTTTTATTGTTTTAGCCCCCCTAAAACAGAGCGTCAGCCCCCCCTCAACAAATATTGGTCGCCATCGACGATTACCTTTGTGGGCAAACAAATTTTCCATCAGCACCCTCTGTCGACAACCATTTCCTGGGGGGGCTGAGCCACCCCAAATGTCAAAACCTAGCGACAAGCCCGCGAGAGGGCGAAGGGAGAGCCGAAGAGCAACTCAAAACTCCATCCATCCATTTTGGATAGCACTTAGCCAGTTCACGGTTGCAAGGACTCGGGAGCCTATTCCAGCTGACTTCAGGGCAGAAGTTGGACTAATCCGCTTTGGTGATGTCCCTCGAAACCCAAACACATTTGGCTGCCAGCCCCGGGTGGGTGCCCGGGGCCACCGCCCCCTCCGCCCACCTCTTTGCGTGCCTCTGGTTGCCAACTAATCACAGTGCACACGGACAAGCATTCACACTCACATTTCCATCAACCGCCGTTTAGATGTACTTTTGTTTGGCGTTGTCTTATTTCCCCATTTCCCCCGTTCCCGTCTTATCTGCTCGCTCGGTTTTCGTCTCCACCTGTTCCCGTCAGCCCTGTTCTTTGTGTCTACCAATCAGCTCTCGTTCAGTTGTTTGTTTGTGTTTCTTTGTTACTTTGATTCCTATTTAGAGGGGACTTTTGTTAGTTTAGTATTTGGACTTTCCTATGAACCTTGTCTTTTGTTGTTATTGTTGTTACCTGCACACGTGACTCTGGAAGGTTGATTTTGAGGGCCACTTCCTCCCTCATGAAGATGTCCGGGTAGCGGGTTTTCGAGAAGAGGGCCTCTAGGATGTCCAGTTGCGTTCTCGTGAAGGTGGTCCGCTCCCTTCGCTGCTTCCTGGGTGTGGCTGCAGATAAGAAGGGAGGGGAGGGTCTCAGCACACAGATGCGCTTCTTGAAGGTTGTGTGACGTCATCGTCGTGCGTGTGTTTGTTTGTTTTAATTTTTTTTGTGTGCCCATTGTTTTCCTGAAGCAGATCGGCGTGACAACAAATAGACAGACAGTTGGGGATCTCCTCCAGTGATCTTGACTTTGCTGCGGGGGAGCGTGACGCGAGTATTTACTCATTATACTGAAATATTCCAGTCCGCGGTGTTTCAGTTTCAACCACCCCCCGCCCACCATCTACCCCCCCCCCCCCCCCCACCACCCCCCACCCCACGAGAGGGAGAAACAAAACTTTTTACTCGCTCGACTTGAGTTTGCGCAGTCAAACGCCTCGAGAGTATTTGTTTCAGAACGAGTTTCAGAACATTTAACGGAATGTCCGCTTCTGGGGGGGGACGGACTGCAGGGGAAACTTGTGCAAAAATAGAAATAGCTTGAATGTTGGTCTCTATCTCGAAATGACAAAAAAAAAACAAAAACATCTAAAATATCTGCACTGCCTCTCCTCACCATCCCAGCTGAATCTGAGCCAGAGGCAATATTGTCATTATTTATTATGATATATTTTTTAATACAATTTAATGGACTGGCTATATATTTGAACCGTAACAATCGCGTTTGATGATGAAACACGCATGCGGCGGGTAATATTATCCCGTGAGCCTACGTTAAGTGACGTCATTTTCGCCTAAAATAGTTTAACAGTTTTTAATCATGTGCAACCTTAAGTGAATTCAAATTACTTTATTATTATTATTATTTTCAAAAACAGAAGTAACGGGACGGATAAAATATAAATAAATAAAATAATGCAACTTGTCAGTCCGCTTGTTTCGCACAATAGCTGTTTTCTTAGTTCTAAATAATAATAATAATAATAAAACAGTAATTTGATACAACATGAAGTAAAAAATATATATATATATTAATACTTATCACGTTTCTTAGCAATGAAATATTTATATTTAGCTAATCAGTAAAGCGCGAGGCAAAAGTTACGTCCACGTACACGAGGGTGGAAATGAAGTACACAAGCACAATTCAAATGAAAGAAAAACATGTTTTTGGTTTTGTTCTGTTTTACTTACACGGATAAGCGACAGTCGTGTGCAGCACGTCCATCCCCGGGCCGGGCAAATTTAAGCCATTCATGGTGTAATGGGGTTGTTTTATGTAGGACATCATCTTGACTTGCAGCCTCTTCGATCGCTCGCTCGCAACGCAACAATTGTCACTAACTCCCCCCCGTGGCTCCAAATTTTAAAGGGTGGCGGTGGGGCGGGGTGGGGTGGGGGGGGGGGAACACTTTTCTTTTTAATGGTCAATCTGGAGTCAGATGGCGCTCACGCGAGTTGTTCTTGTTTTCTTCCCCCACCGCCCCCGCGTCGTCGCGCAGGTGTAGCGGCCCCACGTTCGCCTGCACGACTCGTCGACGGGACGCTCGAGTGTCGTTCTGCCCCGCGCACGCTGCTAATTAGACGCCGCAACTGGCCTCTCGCTAGCCCCGCCCACCGCACGCGCACGCGCAACAAGTGAGACGGGGGGGGGGGGGACCAACTTCCATTTATTGATGGGAATATTCCCACCAGTAATGTATGGCGCAGTAAAAAGAAGGAACGCTTGGAATATTTGGAGCACCGAACAATGAAAACTAAACTGATTCTACATACTCTGGACAAAGTTAAAACATTGAATGGGTATCTTTTGGCAGAGGTGCATAGCAAAAACTATATATATTGTACATCAGGTAGGTGCAAAGACATTTTTTTTGGGGGGGGGGCAGGTGTTCAAGCCCAAATAAAAATGGGCACCTCTCACCAAAAATTATTCATGCGATTAATTAAAAAAAAAGAACATGTCGTATGTTTTTAACGTAATCAACATAGTCAATAATACCACTAAATGACGTGAAGGTAGGCTATAGTGGATATGAAAAGTTAACAGACGTCCTTTATGTGATTTACAAAAATGAGACCAAGATACGATAAATAATTTCAAAACCTTTTTCCACTCTTAGTGGACCTATAAGTTGGAAGGTGTGTGTGTATATATATATATATATATATATATATATATATATATATATATATATATATGTGTATATATAGTGCCACGGAAAAAGTATCACACTCGTCTTAAATTCTTATATTTTTGGATGGGTTCCCCACTTTAATGTTTAAGATCATAAAATAAAATGTAAATATCAGACAAATATAACCCAAGTGAACTTACAATGATGTCTTTAAACGGTGAGTTCATTTATTAAGGGAAAAAAAAACCCTATTCAGGTACCTGTGTGTGTGTGTGAGGGTGTGTGTGTGTGTGTGTGTGTGTGTGTGTGTGTACAAACACACAGTGTAACCTTGGTAGAACAGACTCATAGGGGCGGGAGGTTTTTCCGATATGAAGATTGAAGATGATTGAAGTACTTTTTTTTTTTAGGCCATATGCACTCATATTACTGTATAGTACAAAATTATTGTTCTGTAGGTTATTTTGTAGCCTAAAATGTCCAGTACAGTACAAAGTTATTATAAATAAATAATAATATTTATAATAATAAAAGTTTTTTTTTTAAAAATAATTTTATCCAAATTTACCACACCGATCTGCTTGCTCATGGTCACTCAGCATAGGCAAGTTGCTTTCTTGTGCTTCGAGGAATTAGTGTGCGTCCTAGTTCAAAATCTGTTGCCAACGGTGAGCAGCTTGAAAAATAAAACTGTAACTGTACCAAAAATAGACTCCAAAGACTTGTGTTTTATATTCCTCAGAGCCAGAGCCATTCTCTCTCTGCCATCGTTCTATGCACAATAGACAATAGCTAGAACCATCATAACATGGCCGCCACGTAGGCACGGGAGGCACATCTTTTGGAATCGGATCTAGTCGTATTGTATATCTGTGACACGGAAATACGTCAGCCCCGTTCTCTGCCTGCATTGCGCCACAGCGCCAGTAAACAACAGCGGCCAATTCTGGAACTAACAACGACATTTTAAGTGACAAATGGAAACCTTTTTTGGACGCATTCTTCAGTCCCGACTATCTGTTTTATCAGATATCCGTTATATCGGGATCCGTTTTATCGAGGTTCCCCTGTGTTTGTGTCTGTCTGTCTATCTATCTATCTATCTATCTATCTATCTATCTATCTATCTATCTATCTATCTATCTATCTATCTAGATGCTTGAGCACCATGCAGTAGCTATGTGTGCACGTGCCCACTGTACATAGAAGTGCAGATGTGTAAACAAAAACAAAACAAAAGACACTGGTCAAATTAGAAGTAGTTATTCAACTAATTTACTTCGGAAAAAGTACAAATGTAAAGCCTGAGATGTAACAAAAGTAAAATGTTTTTTTTTTTTTAGTGTATATTATACACACTACCAGTTTTGATAACTTGGCACAAAGGGAGGGAAACCATCTTTGCACACAAAATAAAACACAACTTTGGCTAATTCCAGCAGACAGCGAGTGAACTTTGACGAGCTTCACTCTTCCATTGTTGTCTGAATGCCAAAGGTGGAAGTGCTCGCTGCGTCGAGGACCTTCAGCTTTTTCAAAATATATGTATTATATTTGTTTTAATTTCATGTTTTCGTGTCTTCATGGTGAGGGTGGGGCGGCGCCATAGCACACTCTATAGGCCAGCCGCTGCTGTTTTTCCCCCCCCTTCAAATTATAGCGACGTTCTCTGTAATGTTTTGTGTGTCTGTTCTCTTTTTCTCTCTCCGTCCCCTCTCCAACAAAACTCGTTCTGTCCGACTGAATTTCCAATAAATATCTATCACAACATAATTAACCACAGAGGGAGTTTAGCAAACTTCCTTGTTGCACAGAAAAAAATAATTGTTTCGGGATAAAAAGACATACAGATTCTCTATTCTGAATAATCACGCAGCCGAATCCTTTACGTTATAGTTACAGAACAAGTGATGTTATGATTTAATGCAACGTTCCTAAAATGTGTTTTAATTGTCAGAGCAAAACAAAAAAACCAAAAATAGCTACAATGTATTTAAATCATTGTCAAACATGCATACATTTTTGGGCTAAGAGATATTATTGTTCACGAATTTATATCCGTATATGTTGACTACAGCAAAGCATTTACATGTACGTTTTGAAGTGTCAGATGCCACAATACTTCACGAGCTGCAATAGCTTAATGCTTTTCCCCCCAGTAACATTTTATATTAAAACACCATTTTCAGCAAAGCCATGAAAAATGTATTTCTATACAGACTGTAATAAAACTGTAGACGTCAGATTATATTTCACACACAACAGCTGTGTTCATGTTCTCTCTCTCCATCACGCAGATCCACAAACACCCAGTTGCACAAAACCCACAAAGCTCATTTGATTTATCATAATATGCTTTATCTGAAAAGTCTCTTATCACCCGATAAAGGGAGGAAAGACAGAGCAATCCGTTCAGTTGTGAAGCCGGAATGGGTGCTGAAAGGAACTATTGCCATGCAAAGTGCACGAAGGAGTGAGTTTTGACTGAGACAAGAAAATGCTGGATGGAAGAAGAAGTAAAGGAGAGGACCATGCAGGGACGCTGCTGCACGAGACGGACACATGTTACTGGACAATTTGATCTCAACAAAGACATGGAGGAAGAAAATCATTGGATTGTCACAGTTTTGTAAGGTTTACTAAAAAAAAAAAAAAAAAAAAAAACCTGAAGGAAAACAGACTAAGGCATTTTTTGGGCGATACAGTATGTGTAAATGTATTGTTATGTACAAGGCGCAGTCAAAAAGTAATGAGCCCAATTTTCCTCTATGCACTAACTTTATTGATTGGAATAAAAAGGCAATAGATGCATCGGAATAATCATCGCAGCTTTTTTAAAAGAATCTTCCTTTTGCTCAACAATGACTGTCCCATCGATGAACAAGGGCATGTATGTGAGCCTCGTACAATTCAGTAGCCTGTACTTTTAAAATTTGCTCAACTTTGCTCAAATTGCTCAACTTGTTGGTCATCTTTTAAAGGTCCCAAAAAGGGGATAATCTGATGGCGCCAGATCGGGTGAGTTTGGGGGATGGGTTATGGTTGTCCAGCCAAAGGAACTGATGACTTCACGAGCTCCTTTTCTTGTCACGGAGGTCACTCGAAGCAGGCTGCTGTTCTTCGCCTTCGATCCTGGACACGCACTTTTGGACTGCGCTGCATCATAGTTCAGCTTCCCCAAACACATTTTGCAACCTTTTGAAAATGTTTAGCGGTGGTTCCCCTTCCGAAGCAAGAAATCTCTCAGCTTCAGCAACAATAACGTCATTTCCCAAATGGTTGACGGGAAGAAGGACAGTAATCCTAAATATTCTGAATACGTGTACATGTCTACTTTTATGTATGACCATCATGCACAAGTGGCACAGCCCATTTTGCAGCTACAGCTACAAACAGACAAGAAGACTGAGCTGCTTTAATCCTTGTTGGACTATACCCTCCCCGAAAGATGCACTAAAAGCAACACACGGGCAATGATGCAAGCAAGGGCTTTAATTTATGAACGCTCAAAATATGAAGGCCAACTGCTGCCTTAAATCTTTGGTAGGCACCGTATGAAAACCAGTCTAAGTGTGGAGGAAGAAAGAAGAAGAAACAGGTATCGATAAAAGGATGGGTCAGAATGGAAGGACAGAGAAAAAGCAGGTGAAGGGGCAGAAAGAAGATTGCTGCCGCTTCTTGTCCCCACTGACACACTGCTGCAGTTAATCCAGATTAGAGTGTCTAAAGCAGGTCGGCTAAATCTGCAGGCCAGCCAGCAATACAGAGGCCGCTGTCAGTCCCAATCACTCACTCGGCACAAACACACGCACACTCCGTTAATCTCTACTGTGCAAACCAGGTGCCACCAGCAGCTCAGCATAGTCAGATACCGGTCAGCCACCCAACCCCCTCTTTCCAGTCCAGTTTTAACAAATTAACAAACACGCAGTATCATCATCATTTTTTTTTTTTTTTTTTTTTTTACACCTTTCTGTGGTTTGTAAGTCGCCCACGGGGAGATGGAAACAAGTTGCCTGCAAACGGGAGTAAGTGGTTACCGTCAGCGAGCTTGACCCTTTGCCCTTTGTGCTTTGAAAATCGTCCGGATTCCTTGTAAACAACCAAAGACGGTAAAATAGCAACATGTCGTCACAATGTTCCCAACATTTCAGATCAGTTTCACAAATCACAAATTTGTTTACAATCAAAATGTAAAACTCGTGTACAACCTTTTTAACCCATTTATTTTACACAAACGAGCTTTAAAAATCTTTAAAGGTCACCATAGAGAGCCATTTCATAAATATGTCTTAAATATAAGGTCATATTTTAAAATATAACTATGTAGAAGGCTAATGAAAATATCTTACTGACATATTCAAAATAAAGTTTGAAAAAAGAGTGAGCAACTACAATTTGAAAGGCACAGAAGCCAGAAGATTTAGAGCCAAACGTTATGGAAACAAGTATAGTAGTAAAAGGTGTGAAGTTATGGAATAATTTAAATAATATTTTATTTTAAAAGCTCATAAAATCAAGGGTATTAAATAATTATGAAATGCTTTACTAAGACAGGTATCTGTAGAATAGAGACAAATCATTTAGAAGACTGCTGATTTAATTAAATAGAGAGTCTAAAGGGAAATTTGAAACGTAAGTGTTTTCTTTAAGAATGAGCAGAAAATATAACATTTATTATTCCCACGTTTCCTTTTAGTTTAGCTTTTGTGTTTCCATGTCAATATATGTCTGATTTATTTCTCTCTTATATGTAATTAAATAAAATAAAATTTGAAAACAGCAGACACAAGCAAAGCCTGTCTTCAGGTCCTTTTGCCTCAAAGCTCATATTTAAGCCCATGTTTTTTTTTGTGGTTAGGACATCTGCCTCACAGTTCTGAGGTACGAATCTCAGCTCTGCCCTCCCTGTATGGATTTCGTTCTGCCCGTGCTGAAGTGGGTTGTCTCCGGGTACCCAGGCTTGCTTCGACATTCCAAATTATGCATGTTTGGTTAACCTGATAGGCGCGAATATAAGCGTGAATGATTGTTTGTCTCTATGTGCATCGGGGTCTGACATTAACGGTGGCCTGATAGCCCTGGGCCAGTGTGGCACTGTGTTGGACTACCATCCATCTTCCAGACCAGGCCTGATCCAAATCTATTAAATAAATACACTGAAATCGGCACATTTTGCTTTTTACCCCAAATATTTTTCGGGTTTTTCCACTTAAATCAATCAAGCCATTTCACCGCATTGCACACATTTTTAGCACATCAGGTTAACAATCCTTGATCATCAGACAGAATAGTGATACAGAACGTGGCCCAGTTGGCTGCGTTTTTACTGCATGAAAAAATGTGAGGTGTACATAAGTGAAATTTCATGCAAGACAACACAACAAAATCTTCATCTGCATCGTTAGCACTGGTGTCACCAACATGGTGCCTTGCCATCAGGACAATCAATTTACCATCAGCACCACCCCTCCCCCCCTGTTGTCGATCGACCTTTTGGGGGGGTGGCATCTAGGCCTGTTGCAAAGGGCGTAATTCAAGCCAGCACCGCTACTCCAAATGCTGCATTTCTATATAATGTGCCTCACAGTTCTGAGGTCCCGGGTTCAACATCCGGCCTTCCTGTGTCGACTTTTCATGTTCTCCTCATGCCTGTGTGGGTTGGGTTTTCTCCGGGTACTCCAGTTTCATCCCACATTCCAATAACATGCATGGTAGGTTATTTAAAGTTGATGTCCGTATGTATGAATGTGAGTGCAAATAGTTCTTGTGCCAAGATGTGCCCTGCGATTGGCGGCAACCAGTGTACACCGCTGCTTGCCCAGAGTGAGCTAAGCTAGGGTGGCAGCACACCCGCGACCCTAGTGAAGATAGGCGGTTCGGAAAATGGATGGATGGGGTGAAGTGACCTGAAGTAGTGGGCGCATCGATGTAAGTATCGATAGAATCGATACCAAGTCATTATCAGTATCAGATCGATACCAACGTGATGTGATCGATAGAGTAGTTTCAGTTTTGCTCTTGTATGCACTGCTGAGGTTTTTCAAAGAGGCGACAGCCAGGAGTCTGTCTCAGTGCCAATCAGCCACAATTTGCTCCTCCTACCCCCTCACAGCGCAAAACAAGCAATCAAGCCGCTGGCTCGGGACCACCCGCCCACCAGCACACACACAACTAGGGCTGTAACGATTGAATCAGTTTAGAATCGATTATCCTACATATATTTAATCGAGTACTCGAGTAATCACTGCCACCCGCGCTCCCCCGCCCCCCTTTTTTTTTTAATTAAAATGCCCTTTTTCATTTATGAGGGCTTGACTTCTATGCTTAAACTGCATATAGTGGGCACAGAAATTATTCACAACCCCTTACATTTTTCACTCTCTGTTATATTGCAGGCATTAGCTAAAATCATTTGTTCACATTTTTTTTCCTCATTAATGTACCCGCCCCATATTGACAGAAAAAAAAACAAAAACGGAATTGATGGAATTTTTGCGGATTTATTAAAAAAGAAAAACTGAAATATCACACAGCCGTAAGTATTCAGACCCTTTGCTCAGTATTTAGTAGAAGCGCCCTTTTGACCTAATACAGACACGACTCTTTTTGGGAATGATGCAACAAGTTTTTAACACCTGGATTTGGGGATTCCTCTGCCATTCCTCCTTGCAGACTTGACACAGAGGTAATATTTTGTTTTTCAATTCCCCCAAAATCTGTGCCTTGCCACAATTGTGTCTCTGAGCTCTTCAGGCAGTTCCTTTGACCTCATGATTCTCATTTGCTCTGACATGCACTGTGAGCTGTAAGGTCTTACATAGACAAGGGGTGTGGCTTTCCTAATCAAGTCCAATCAGTACAATCAAACACAGCTGGACTCCAATGAAGGTGTCGAACGATCTTAAGGATGATCAGAAGAAATGGACAGTACCCGAGTTAAATATAAATAAATGTCACAGCAAAGGGTCTGAATACTTACGGCGGTGTGACATTTCAGTTTTTCTTTTTTAATAAATTGCAAAAATGTCAATAATTCTGTTTTGTTCCGTCAATATGGGGTGCTGTGTGTACATTAATGAGGGGGGGAAATGAACTTAAATGATTTTAGCAAATAGCTGCAATGTAACAAAGAGTGAAAAATGTATGGGGGTCTGAATACTTTCCGTACCCACTGTATGTTGGTACTGAGTGGTAAAAACTGTACTGAATTTGAGACAACAAAAATAGCCTTTGTGAAACGGTTAGCATTCAGTAATAACTCCACAAATCTATACAACCGCATGAAAAAATTATACAAAATACCTGCAAAAAAATCTATTTTGATTAGATCTGATTTGGATTTTTGATAGAACACCGCAATTTGTTTTCTTTTTTTAAATTTAAATTCATGCAGTTCAGTGTCTCATTGTACTACTCTGAAAGCACAGAACAAAGAAGCAGTTCAAGTAAGTTACAAAAGATATCATAGAGTCAGTAAATGTTATGATACAGGAAAGCATCTTAATGCCGTTTAAAACATTTTTTTAAAAATTTGATGCTTGGTACAAAACGTTGTTGACATTTTGCATTAAGTAAAAATACTGTATCTTCTGCTCGCTATATTTTATTGACTCTGTACAGTATGCGCATGTGTGTAAGTTTGAGCATAATGAGGCAGGAGTGGCACTGTGAGCTGAGGTGTGTCAGCGGGGAGGATGAGTGATTACAATGGACAGTAATCCTGCAGATGGATTAGCAGGTGGTATTAGGAGAAGTGGGGGTGTCGTCACCTCTGAACTATCACAGACACCCGACGAGAACGAATGAGTGGCATTTTGTTGAGGAGGAGGAACAGGATCCCGAAATGTGAGGACAGATGCACCAAAAGGCCATGAAAGCCACTGTTTTCCTTTCTTCCATTTAATTAGTCATACTTTTTCATTTTCATATCATTTCATCCTTAATGGTCAAGACATGGCCCACTAAATTTCCTTTTGAAAATCAATTACTTTTACTGCTATGCGTATTGAAATCATTGGCAGGTGTTATCCCATTAACAGGTCATCATTGTTCTGAAGGATTTTTCTTTCGTTTAACGATTGAAAACATGTTTTCTGAAGAACGCGATTTACATTTTTGAATATATAGGATTTTTCTCCTCAAATTAAACTAGCTAAACAAATGCACGGAAACTAACGCAAACAAATCTTAGTGTCTTCGGAGTTCTTCTTTGTCACTCAAGCTGTCTTTACCATAACGGACAGCCTAATAAATGGTGTTATTTCCGCGATATGCATAAATTTGTATTCATTTGTAAAAGTGTCGGAACTATTGCATCTTTACTGTTACTACAATTGTATAAAGACAAGTGTGTCAAGGGTTTAATGAGTAGTTAGAATGACACACACACACACACACACACATACATACAGTGCCTTGTAAACCCCTTCAACTTTTCCACATTAACATAACATTGTGACCACAAATATGAATGCACAGTAGATTACTGAGATTCAATTTTTCAAGTGTCACTTAATTGTGAAGTGGAAGGAAAAGTTGTTTTTTGTTGTTGTTTTTTTTTTTGTCGTTTTTTTTTTTTTTTTTTATTCTTCTCTGCCTTTCTCCACATTCCAAAAACATGCATGTATAGCTTAAGTCAAGACTTTATATTCTCCTGACTGTCGGTGTAAATGTGAGTATGAATGTTTTTCCAGGGTGCCCAAGCACTATAGACAATGGATGGCTGGTATTTACAATTTTATGTCATTTCGTTGAAACATTGTTGAGCTGTGCAAATGAAATTGGTCTTCATAAGATTGGTGTAATTTCTCTCGTAAATGTATATTTGATCAATACCCATTGTGATGGTGTATAAAGGCAAAATCATAAAAAGTGACTGTCCTTAACGGTAATGTCCCAAAATGTGGATGGCTGGCCAAGCAAGCAAACTTTAGTACAGATCCAAATTGCAGCCCATGTAAAAGCTGTATTGATAATTGTAAAAACTGCAAACCATGGATCAACAAGGACATGGCTAATTCTCTCTGTTGTTTTGCTACTTGCAAATGTTATTATTTAACTTTGATTTAATAATAAAGTAGATTGTTAAACTTTATTATTTCATGATTATTTCGGATGAAACAATCATTCGATGCACCATTGGATAGAGCGATTCGTCACTGCTTGGTCAACGCTTAAGGTTTTGCCTAAAACAGAACAATAGTGAACAACGCTCACATACATTGTTGTTTCAGAAAGGGACACTTACTGTTTAATCATATGCTAGGCCTTTGTTGTGGCGTAAACAAGTTGATGAGTGAATTGTCACTGACATCTGGTGGACAGATAAAGATGCAGTACAGTATACCTCCACTATATACTTATGGTGTACTATATACTTATACAACCGTATATATAGTATACTTAATTTCAATGGATGAGCGAGTCGTTAAGGTGATATCCAATTGAGGCAAATATGTGTTGGGGATGAAATTATCAATTGGTTTGAGCAATGGCCAAAAATATAACGGATTTTGTTTCCTTTGCACCCGATTTGTTTTTCCTGTGGAACACTGTATTTTGAGTAATTTAATATTGCAACAACAACAACAACAAAAAATATTTATACAGTTGTCATAATGGCAGTTTTGTAAAATCGCAAATGATGACCAAAAAAATTTGAATATACATAGATATATCTGCCTCGCAGTTCTGAGGACCGGGGTTCAAATCCCGGCCCCGCCTGTGTGGAGTTTGCATGTTCTCCCCGTGCCTGCGTGGGTTTTCTCCGGGCACTCCGGTTTCCTCCCACATCCCAAAAACATGCGTGGTAGGTTGATTGAAGACTCTAAATTGCCCTTAGGTGTGAACGTGTGTGCGAATGGTTGCTTGTGCCCTGCGATTGGCTGGCGACCAGTTCAGGGTGTACCCTGCCTCTTGCCCGAAGATAGCTGGGATAGGCTCCAGATAAAGCAGTCCAGAAAATGGATGGATGGATATATATTTATAGGCTGTGCACAAATCGGTGGTCGGGCCTGAAAAAGCAATCGACGACTCAGAATTTTCTGACTCGAATCAGAAGAAATCTCGGAACATCATACTACTTACTTTATTCTGACGAGCTGCAACTGCAATTTGACAAACTTCCTTTTCGGGGTATTTTATCTATCTATCATTTATTATTTTATCTATTTATTTATGTACTTAGTAAGTGGCACGGTGGGCGGAATTACAGAATTACAGCTATGCCATGAGGATTTAGCTGCCAGACAACAGAGGTTGAGGAAGACCAAAGAGAAGGTTGATGGATGTCGTGAGGGCTGTGGCGACCCCTAACAGGACACGCCGAAAGGAAAAGAAGATTGTGATGATGAATATTGAAATATACTTTACATGGGAATAAGCCTTTCATATTTAAAAATGGGCGTGAATGGGTGAATGAGAGGCATAATTATGCACTTTTTAGGTTGTCGCTTTATGAAGTTTAGTCTCTTGACCTGCATTAGATATAGGCAGAGAACACATTCAATATGGTGGACCCGTTGACGTATCTCAGCAAGGGGCTGAAGAAGAAGAAGAAGAAGAAGAAGAAGAAGAAGAAGCAGAAGAAGAAGAAGAAGAAGCAGAAGAAGAAGAAATGAAAATAAATTGTTATCAGAGATAAACATTACTAAAGAAATATATGCCGTGAGCAGCCAGTGAAAGGAAGTAGCTATGAAATAAAGCTATGCAAAGTGTGAAGACTTAACTTTGGTGATAACTTCTTGGACAGTTTGTTGACGTTATGTTTCGAGAGTTGTATCCCTTCGTGGAGGACAGTTTTAGCCGCTTTCCCTCGCAGAGTAACATTTATGGACTGTGTCAGGCCGGGGAACAGGAGTTGCTAGCGGCTACACTCAAAGGGAAGGTGGTCAGCTTCACGTACCAGGAGCTGCAGCAGAAAATAAGACCAGTGGCCAAAGAGGTTCAGTTCACCTACATACCAGGTAGACCCCGAACGACCAGAGCACAGTATGTGCAAAATATACAAAATCACTTTTATTTCAACGAGTTGTATTCATTTTTTTTGGCAACTAAACTGAATGGAATGTAGATCTGTGGCTTACCATCTGTTGATCTGCACTTAGTGAACAACCCACCCAGCATTCAATAAATACACCCCATTAACAATGCTGAGTTAAGTACACCCATTGATTTCTGTGTGTTGCTGATTATCTGTCTTATTTTTTAAAAAAATGTTTGCTGTATATAATGAAGTTATACAATTGTAAATAGTTCATAATAATAATAAAACACGTCAGTCAATTGTATACACTGCCAAAAATAATGGTGCAGTTTTCCCCCTTAAATTAATGTATTTATTTACAAAGGTGAAACAAAAAAGACAACGTCCATTTTTTTTTTTAATTGCCCCAAAAAGATCCGATTTGTATACGTCTTGAGCAGGGGTGACAACTTTTGGTGGGCTGAGCCCATGAACTAATTTTGAAAAGTACCTTCTGAAATTAGATCATACTTTTTAGCCCTTGAAAAAGACCATTTGGTGAATGACTAGCTAACCTTGCCATTATTGTTATTATTATTATATCTATTTATGTATTTATTAAATACATTATAAAAGTCTGGATTATTGTCAGAAAAGCACAGACTTTAGCACAGACAATATGAGTCATCTCAGATGAAAAGAATATAAAAAACATGTTGGCTAGTCTCTAGCTCTATAAAGAAGAAATAAGAAATCAATAAAATAAAATGTGAATGTGCAAATTCTGGTATTACTGTGTGTGTATGCAGTGTGAGTGAGTTTAGCACGTACCCCAAGAGATGCATATTTTACAGTTACTTGTGATAAAATACGGCTAACGTGGGCTAATATGCACAACTAAAACAACAACAAAACATCTGCAGTTTACCACGAGGTGTTTTCTCAAGTTAGAAGTGGGCTGAACTAGCCATGTTTGGGCAGACAGTAGACTACACCGATTTTATCAGCCTTATCAGTATCGGCCGATAATTAGCATTTTATGCTGATCGGCTTTAATGTCATAATTCGCCGATCTGATTGATGACGTCATTTACTCCGCGTCGCCATCGTGCACAGTATATTTGAATCCAAAAGCTAGTTTATTTTTACCCTTGTCGTGTGTCTTTTGGCATAGTCCTGTAAATATTTGACTTATTTAAAAAAATAAAAATAAAAACTTTTCGGCGGTGTGGAACAGACAACACATCTGAGACAGACAACAAACACATAATACCCGATCACACTACACGACAAATTTGCTCTTTCACAATGGCACTATGTCAGACTACTGCAATAAAATCTTGTATTCCGATACCACCGCATCCCGTTTTTTACGATCATTGGGCTTCGTGTCAACGCAAACGCGACCGGATACACTCGTTACCATGGCGACGACAACACTAATGGATCGCAGCGTGTGTTTGTAAGAACAAAATGGGGAAAAAAACATGTGTTGGTGGTCACCGGTGCTCAGCAGAGGACGTTCGTTTAAGGCTTGCTTGAGGTATGTTCATGTAATTTTAATACAATACGGCTCGCAAGCAGGCAACAAAAACCTTATGTAGCCTAGCAAGCTAGTGGTACCACGAACGGTTGGACGTAAACATGCCGCCGTTCTGTCGAATCATGCGCTAAGATTTTGGTGTGGGTGAAGTAATTTAATTAAAATAAAGTAAAAATATAATTACAGTAAGTTAGCACCCATTATTTCTGTCATGTTGAAATGTTGGTTTGACCTGACTGATTAGAATACATGACCTGACAAGAGCAGTGATTTCCCACCTTTCTGGAGCTAAGGAACATATTTTACTATTGAAAAATCTCACGCAACACCAACGAACAAAAATGTCACAAAAAGTGGATAGATTAATTACTGTATGTACTTCCTGCCATCTAATAGAAGACCATTTATCATTTGTTCTGTCTGTCACTATGCCTCACTGGCATAAATAGAGGAAAAAAGATACATTATTTATTGTAAATATTATTTTTTGACCAATTAAGTACACAAGTATATACAGTAAATGAACAGGTCTTTTAAATAGACACATTCCTCCATCATGCGATCGGATCGGTGATCGGTTATCGATTTTCTGAACTCGCTGATCGATGATCGGCCCCAAAAATCCTGATCATTTAAAGCCTAGCAGACAGTGCCAGACAATACATAAAAGCTTTTGTTTTTTCTTTGTCTAAATGTAAACACGAGTCACGCGCAATTGCCTTGAGTGACGAACTTCCCAACATAATCGCCACATAGGCACGACGATTAGCCAGGCTGGCTTATCTAGTGTTCAAATATGCTCGGGAAGCCCAATAGAAGACGTTGTGTGTGATCACGTGACTTTATTTTGTCGTTTGATTAGTGAAGTAGACTTAAATGTCACTAGCGCTTGACTTGGATTTGAGCAAACAGCACCAAATGCGGAAGTCGAAGTAGTAGTCTAAAAAGATAGGTCGCACACGAAATAGTTGATAAATAAGCAATACTTGATAAATAAATGTAGCGAGTGGCATGAAGATCATTGATAAATAAATACTTGAGGAAAAGTAAAAAGTATGCAGTTTTAAAACAACTTCGACAAGTACAATGCATCCAAAATGCTACTTGAGTAAATGTAACGGAGTAAATGGAGCGATTCCGCCCTCTGCAAAACATTGATTTTCAATGTAAATCATACATTGATATGCGTCAAATTTTAATTAGTTTTGTCTACAAATAAAATATTCCTGGTAAGCGTTTGAATGTTTGCAGTGCATGTCAACTTTTTCTGCCCCATACACTATGTATGAACAAAGCCTATCTTGGCATAAAATACTTCACGGAGACATTTCATATCGTATCAGATACACTACGCAAAAAGTCTTTGCTATTCAATTATCTAGCGATAGCGCCAAGTGCTTAATTGAGTTATTAGCTAATAGCTACGCACTACGCACCATTATTCCCCTGCCGAGTCAGTGCCGACACATAACATATAGCAATTCAAGAGGAGGCATTGAAGCATTGCCGTGTGGTCAACTGTCATTTCATAGATTGTGTCAGTTGTAAATCAAGCATTACCTGGTCATTAGCGTTAACACAGCTGGAAATGTGTGTAGCGGTTCTGATCATAGATATGAAGACGATACGCCAGTGCACTGTAGTGGAGGCAATGTGGGGAAGGTCGATGTTCCCTTCAAAGGTCATGGACATTGAAATTAATCAGAATCAAAATCATCTTTATTTGCTAAATATATCAAAAACACACAAGGAATTTGTCTCCGGGAGTTGGAGAGCCGCTCCAGTACAACAACAGACAACAGCCATTTGACAGAAAATACGTTTGAGACATTTTCCGACAATTGTGCAAATGATGCAGAGTCCTCTAGCAATTTAGAGTAGTTTGAAATGAATAATAGAACGATAATCTGGTCCAGTGATCATTGTGCAAATGGCACAGAGACGTCAAGAAATGTAAGCAGTTAAGCTTGAGTGGCCAGTGTTGATCAACAACAGATATGCAAATAGTGCAGAGTGACGAGAGTACAACAGTGAGTGCACGAATAATGTATAATTGGCCCGACAGAGATGTGACAACAATCTCAAGACAAAATGGTCAGCATGTGACTGTCACGATACAAAGGTATCTGTAGTGACTGGACCCAGAAGCAAACGGAGGCAGAGAAGATTGTGGTGAATGCTTTATTGAAGAGGAATAGGACATTCGAGGCGTACTGGCGGGTCGTCAAGACAGGGAGCATGCGGTGGCGTGAGCAGGTGGATGGCTTGGAAGAGGTCAGCAAGGCGGGGAACACGGAAAGAGCACTGAGGACGAGGAAGAACATGGAACTCAGAATAATGCGAATAAACCGTAGCTTAAATGCAAGTACTAGGCAGGTGTACCACGAGAGAACGTTAATACTCTGGCGAGGATTTACAGGATCTGGCAGGTTTTTATGCAGGCAGAGATGATGACGGCGGTGCGCGGCCTAGGTGGTGCTGATTACAGGAAAGGGAGGGAGTGAGAGGGGTGCAAAGCGCCACCCAAGCTCCAAAACAGGAACTACAAGCATAGCTCCTGACAGTAACAGTGGAATTGTAAGTTAACTGTTTAAGAAGTTAATGATGGCAAGAGGGCAAGAAGTTGTTGGAATGTCTGCTTGTTCGATAGCACCGACCTGAGGGAAGGAGCTGGAAGAGGTGGTGACCAGGATGTGGAGGGTCCAAGAGGATTTTGGACGCTCTTGTCTTAGTTCTGGCAGCGTGCAAGTCATCGTCGGTGGGTAAGTGGGTAATCTTTTCAGCAGTTTTGATCGTCCGTTGCAGTCGGGGTTTGTCCTTTTTTGTAGTAGCACCAAACCAGACTGTGATGGAAGAACACAGGACTGAGTCGATGACTGCTGTGTAGAACAGCATTAACAGGTCCTGTGGCAGGCCGTGCTTCCTCAGAAGCAGTACATTAATCCTCTGCTGGGCCTTTTTGAGGATGGAGTTCATGTTGATCTCCCACTTCAGGTCCTGAGAGACTGTAATTCCCAGGAAGGTCTCGAGGGTTGACACAGGGCAGCTGGACAGCAAGAGGGGCAGCTGTGGCGAAGGGTGCTTCCTGAAGTTCACGATCATCTCTACAGTCTTTAGCGTGTTCAGCTCCAGGTTGTGTCAGCCACACCACAGCTCCAGCCGCTCCACTTCCTGTCGATACGCAGACTCGTCACCGTCTTTGATGAGGCCAACGACTGTGGTATCGTCTGCAAACTTCAGGAGTTTGACAGCCGGGGTGCGTTGAGGTGCAGTCCTGTGTAGAGAGAAAAAAGCAGCGGAGAGAGGGCACATCCTTGTGGCGCCCTGGTGCTGGTGGTGCACGTGGTGGTGTCCCCCAGTCTCACCTACTGTGTCGTGTCCATCAGTAAGCTGTAAATCTACTGGCAGATGGCAGGCGAGACGCTGAGCTGGAGAAGCTTGGAGGAGAGGAGTTCAGGGATGATGGTGTTGAACACAGAAGCTGAAGTCCACGATCCTCGCGTAGGTCCCGGTGCCATCGAGGTGTTCTTGGAATAAGTGCAGTCCCATGTTGACTGCGTCATCCACAGACCTGTTTGCTCGGTAGAAAAACTGCAGGGGGTCCAGCAGGGGTCCTGTGACGCGCTTGAGGTGGTTCAGCACGAGGCGTTCAAAGGACTTCATGACCACAGATGTCAGGGCGACAGGACTGTAGCCATCCAGAGCCGAGATTGCAGGTTTCTTGAGGACTGGGATGATGGTGGAGCGTTTGAAACAGGATGGTACTTCACACAGTTCCAGAGATCTATTGAAAATCTGTGTGAAAACTGGAGCGAGCTGGTCCGCGCAGACTTTGAGCCAGGATGGGGACACGAGGTCTGGGCCCGCTACTTTGTTGATCTTTTGTAGTTTGAAGTTATGTCTCACATCCTGTTCGTGGATGGTCAACGCGGAAGGGGTGTCAGAGGTGTGATGGGGTCGGTGTGTGGTGTGAAAATGTCCTTTTCAAATCTGCAATAGAAAGTGTCAGCTAATCTTTTATTGTTCTCTGCTTGGGGGATGGTCGCTTGTGGATAAGTCATAACTTACTTTCATAACTTTCTCAACCGATTTTCATGAGGTTTACTTTTTGTCAAAGCGTGTGCTACCACCACAGAATCTTTTCTTCTTCTTCAAAAAAAAATAAAAAATTCCAAATTAATTTGAGGAATCATTCATAGGGTGGGCTAAGGCAAGTTTGAGATGGGTTTGAGCCTATCCCAGAAGATAAATTTTTGCTTAAAAGTTGGATTATGTTCACAGTGATGTCAGTGATTTTTAAAGCGATGTTGCCAAGCTTCCATCTCTTCTTCTCTTCCTAGTTGATGCAGAGATTGTGTCAATTGATGCATTCAACAAGTCTTTACCCAAGAGAGGCCTTGTGGTGGGCATCACATTCATAAAGGTAAGAATAGGAATGACAAAATATGTTTTACTTGAGTGGAATATTTTAATCAGTGTGATCTTCTAACAGGACTCTGGTGACAAAGCCACGCCCTTCCTGAATATCTACTGTGACTATGAGCCCGGTTCAGAGTTCAACCTAGAGTCTATTGCACGTGAGTGAACCTGTGCCCAATCTCCCTCTCAAATTATGCATCATAAACTGATGTTGATCTGGCTGTCTGGACAGAGAGTTGCCTAAATCTGGAGTTGCAGTTCACGCCCTTTCAACTGTACCACACAGAGTAAGTTACATTGTATAAAGACTTACATTTCCCAATATTGGTATCGGTGCCGATACTTGTACTCAGACATGGAAAAAAAAAATGCTCCGATACAACGGCACTGATGCCTAAGGTAAACACGGATGACTACAGTGCATATACACACAGGTATTTACGGTACATACATGAAATCTGAGCCAATTATTTCAACATTTCATTTTCATAGAGTGCAGAGTGATGATGGAGGCAGAGAAACTGTGTTTCTGCTTAGTGGTCACGACCAGAGGATCCACCTGTACAAGGAGGTCTGTGTGTGCATGCGTGGATATTTTTAGAATATGACAATGACCTAATTTTCAGGCAAGATGCTTGGTGAAAAGGGGGTTAGCTAAATGAATTTGCGCTTTATCTGTTGCTAATTACAACGTATTTCGTCATTGCTGATTAAGGGTGGACTTGTCATCTGTAACAGTCCACTCATTTTACTTTAATGTATAATTAAAAGTATTTTATGGCCCCATTAGAAAAAAAAACCATTTAATATACATATCATTTGCCTTTTTGTCTAAGATTTTCAAATTACGTAGAAAGAAATATAATTTTAATATATGACCAAAAACAATTACAGCAAGGTATTTATTTTTGTTGTTTGTGTGACATGATCTTGATAATATTTCTTGTCATTCTCAACTGGACAAGATATAGGCGGGAAGGTTTGTCAAATAAAGAAATTCTTTTGATCATACAACTACAATCGATTGTGATTCGATATCAAGTCGAGTCAATCACAGAACTATTGTTTTCAACAGAATGCCTCACTCCACCAGTTTGAAGAGCAGCCAGTGGAGAGACTGTTCCCAGAGCTACAGCAATTGCCTAGCAAGTTGGTCTACCTTTAATCCTGTGTTCTGTGTGTCCACACCTATGATTTAGGGTCAGATATAATTTATGTGAAAACTGAAGAGATGATGAAGACTGTATATTGTTCTATGTACATGTCATTCCCATGGAGGTCTTGAGTTTTGTTATTTTTGTAATTCTTTGTTTTAGTGTCAAAATCTGCATGAGAAATTCAATCTTTCAAATTTCACTCCTTTTACTACTTTTACTTACTTTTAATTTTACTCCTCTGTCGACATTGACGGTCTGTAATCGTGAAGATAAAATATTTGCAGCTTTGAGGACCGTGTTATGACAGGTAAGGTGCAAACCTTGCGCCATTTATATTTTACCGGTGGGATATTTGTACACATTTAAATTCATTGTATGCTATCAAGATGTAGTACTGTAAATATCTGAGCGGCAATATAGTTAGTTAAAAAAAAAAAAAAAAAAAAAAAAAAAAACGTAGTCTGTGTGGGATGGACAACATGTCTGAGACAGACAACACGTAATGCCTGGATCAGACCACACATTATTTTTTTCACGATTGCACTATTGTCAGTCACTACTGCAATAAAATCTTGTATTCCGATACCACCCCCTCCCATCTTTTACGATCACTGGGCTTTATCTTGTCAACTCAAACGCGACCAAATACACTCGTTACCATGGCGCCGACAACAACAATGGATCACGTCCTGTGTATCATAAGAGCAAAATGGGGGTAAAAAACGTGCTGGTGGTCACCGGTGCACAGGAGAAGACTTCAAGGTTTGCTTGAGGTATCGTCACGTACTTTTAATACGATACGGCTTGCAAGCAGGCAACAAAACGTTATGTAGCCTTGCAAGCTACGCTCGCACTGCTCGCACTGCTCGCACTAACGGTTGTACGTAAACATGTGTTATGTAGAATCATGCTCTAAAAGTTTTGGTGTGTGTGAAGTAATTTAATTACAATAATTTAATTACAGTAAGTTGGCACCCATTATTTCTCATGTTGTAATGTTGGTTTGACCTAACTGAATACATGACCTGACAAGAGAATACTTTTGAAGATACTCACTATACATTACACAAGTATTGGTCCATCTTGTGATCAGATTGCTGATCGGTTATCATTTTTTTAAATTCGCTGATCGGTGATCGGCCCCAAAAATCCTGATCATTTCAAGCCTAGCAGACAGTGCCAGACAAATAATACAATACATGATATACTCTAATGAACCACTTCACAGAAGAGGTATTTATACTGTGAGTAAATCCCATACAGGTGCCCTATCTTTACCAATTAGGTGACTTCTGTCGGCAATTGGTTGCATTGTATTATATTTATGGGGATCAGATTACAGGGGCTGAATACAAATACACATCACACTTTACAGATTTATATTTGCTTAAAATTTTGAAAACTGTATATTATTTTCATTCAACTTCACAATTATGTGCTACTTTATTGGTCCATCACATAAAAATTAAAACATTAGTGATTCATAGGACACAAAATATGAAACAGATCAAGGGCTATAAATAATTTTTCAAGGCACTGTACATAAAGTATGCCAAAATAAATAAATTAGTTATTCACTGAGAAAGTAAGAAAATGGTGGGGGGAAGACACAAATACACATTGTTAACAAAAGTTAAAATAAATCAATACTGAGCATGATCTATTATGTTTGTATAAACACAGAACAGATACAGAACTTTGACACAGGTCTTGTATTAGATCTTTATGAACGTGCAAGCAGCCAGTGGTATGTACACTAACGATATAGGCAAACGTTTCATGACAATAATTTAATCAGTCAGAGGTTGGACCTTATTTCCCCCTCAATCTTAAATTAACTTTGTGGTAACATCTTGTTGAAAGCCCTTTTCTGTTCCAGCATGACTGTTCCCTACTACATAGAAAATAAATAAAGGAATGGTTGGGTGAGTTTGGTGCAGAGCGATGCATAATGGCCACTAGCTAAATATATTGTGACAACAAGGAATGCATGTTGGTAAGAATACTGAAATAGAACTGAGCTGTTGGTTTTGTCCCCTCCTTGTAAATAAATCCAGGTACTGTCTGGTTTTTGACTGTTGTGTCTCCTCCCTCCCTACAGTGTGTTATGGATGGACATGATGTGTATATCTGGTGGCCAAAGACTTGTCTGCATTTGGCTGTCAGAACGGCTGTGTTGGACTGGCTGTGGTCAAACAGTTTGGACCAGGTAAGGCAAGACTGACAAATGAAATTCTCTCTCAAATTTGCTGTGCTTCAAGTGAAAATATTTGTGTTAAAACTGTTTAAAACAGTTTCCAGGTGATATGCTTTCATTAACCTACCCCAAGGATCAAGAATTGCAACCTATTTCATGCAGTCAAGCCTGCAAGTGGCTGTGGATCTTACTAGACATGTGGCTACCTTAACCTTGTTTAACAACTTTCTCCAAGCCTAGGTGATTTTGTCATGGGTGCAGAAACTTGGTGGGGGCGGTTATTATATAAATCACTGTTTTCTAACACTGCTGCAGAACAGCTTGCTTGCAGAAACATGTTGATAAATAGGCAGATGACAAAAGATTTACTTAGTTGTTTAGTTTTGCACTCGATGGGTGGGCAGTCACCCCAGAGACAAAACTTTGTATATAAGCAATTAAAACATACATTTTCCATAATACTGTATAGGGATGTCCCGATCCAACCTTTTCACTTCTGATCCAATACCAATATTGCGACCTTGAGTTTTGGACGATACCGATATTTGTCCAATTCGTTTCAGCAAAAATAATAAATGATTTACTTATTTTGTAGTATGGCGTGTTAGAAAAGGCTTGATGAAGTGATATTACTCAAACAGAGAACAATAATCAGCAACAGTAGGTGTGGGAAAAACTGACCCATTTATTATTAAACAATGGGCTACATAAAGTAACTGCTGTGCACGTCATGACGTCTGAGGGGCAGTGTGGTACACGCAAAGAGATACACACTTGCAGTAACAAAGAAAGTAGAAGTCACGATTGAATATTGTGAATATAACTCGTTTTTCACAGTTAGAAGAGTATTTGCCAGAGATATTGTTATATTGCCTGTTTGTGTGTGTTTATACATGGTTTTTGTACCAATACTCATTATTTTGAGAGAGATGTGCCGCAACTTCGATGCTAATTGTCGTTAACTTGTCAGTGGTGTTTTTCATACATTGTGTGTGCACTTTGATAAAGCAATTTTTGTAAACAAAAATCGAAGCAACAGAGTCTGTGATGTATTTGAACATTCAGTAGGTGTAATTATTTTATGTCATGTCTTTTTAATTTTACTTTGAACTGCAAATGGAGTGTCAATAAATGACTTTAAGCAAGCAAGATTCACTCTTAGCAACATGTTGGAATCTCGTGGGCTCTGCATGCCATCTGGGCGCTGCTGGATAGAAGTGCTGGAGCGAAGCTGGAAATGGACTGCTTATGTAAGAGTGTTTAAATAAATGGCTTGAGCATTTTTAATAGCCACTCATCACACACCACACCAAAAACATCTCATGTTGTGTTGGCATTAGCACTGGCATCAGACAACTTCCTTTTCTCCACCTGTCTAATCATGAAAGCCTGTGAATTTGTATTTACCACAGAGACTCAAAAAACAAATTGCACTCTGTCGTGGGACCCCTCGGGGTACAAAACAAACCAATGATCATTCTTTTTTTGTTACTTTAAAAGGTACATGTTTTTAGTAGATTGATGTACTTTGTTTTTAACAGAGGTTTTGCAGAGTTGGCGTGTTCAGTTCGACAGTCCAATCTCCATTGTGCTGCTATTTCCTCTCATCTGCCAAACACAGCCTGATATGCCCAGTGGAGAAAAAGGTATCTAATGTAATTTGTCCCAATCTGTGGATCATTCGTTCTTTCGATTTTCAATGGGCAATCAAAAAAATGAAAGTCACTTTTTTTAAATATAATAACGCAAAAAGCAGGACATTTTTGGGGGATTTATTTATTTATTTTTAATTCTTATTTTTGTTCCCCATATTAAAATTTTAGACTCATCAAAAGTATGAAATGGAAAAACTTGCCATAAGTGAATTAGATTTTGTTTAATTGGTGGGGTTTAGCGACCCCTAGGTTTGGTAATTAGCATCAGTAAAGATAATGTATTTGAGCTCTTTAGCCGCCACAATCAGTCTAGACCATGTCCATGATACATCAAATGACCCATATTATATCAAGGACAAATGTGTTATTATAATGTGTAATGTGTTATTATTCATTCATTACATCGGACACAGAAGGTCGGGTTTCATTGTCTGTCCGATCGCATTGTTTTTAACTCATTGATGTAATAGATGTAGGGCAAATTACTACAACACTATTATTTTCATTTTTCATTCAACCATTGTACAAAGATACGCAAGGAACTGTGTCCCGTAATTCCTCGTGTATAATGTATAATACGCACCCCCAAAGTTGACCTCAAAATTCTGGAAAACCCTTCTACCTATGTATAATGCATTTTTACAATGCATGATTTTGCTTCTACCCATATGATCAAAACAAGAAGTATCTGTATTTTGTTAGTTTTTTTTCCAAAGAATTATTCTGAAGTTTAGCACTTTATTTGAACACGTAATCCTTTTTGCTTGCTCTTATTTTGAAATTAACAGCCCTACTTTTTTTTAATAAATTAGAAAACACACCGTTGTGCTCATATGTTTGATTACCCAGGCATAATTTGTAAGATGAGTACAATTTTTTAAAGAAAACATGAAGGACCATGCGAAACACATTTAATTTTATTTTAATGGGATTCAAATTAAAGCATTTCAGAAAAGCATTGTCATTAAACAAAACATAACCATAAAGAAATTAATGATGGTTGTTGTTCAGTCAGTCATATTTAAAAAAAAATAAAATAAAAATTCACAAATTCTGCCGGGGCATGTAAACTTATAAGCTCAACTGTACATATATGCAGTCATACGTACCCCTCTCATATTGGAATGAAAGTGTAGGCTACACTTTTTTTTATAACCACGAGGTGGCGGTGGCATTTTAGAATGAAAGTGTACAGCTTTTTCATAACCACTAGATGGCGTCACACATTTATAAAATGTGAACGTTTTTTTTTTTTTTCTCCAATTTCCACCTATACCTATGTATAATGCGCACTATTGACCTTTGACAATTTTTTTTAGGGGGGCGGGGAATGCGCATTATACACGAGAAATTACGGTATATGTCTTGGATGGGGGAGATGGGCTGAAACAGTTATTATAGGGCAAATAGATGGCGCAGAATGAAAATGTTCACAAATTGGTTTGAACTGCGGCAAAAGCATGTCGTCTGTGTGAGACGTCATATGTGAAGCCAATAATGATAACTCTTCAAACATGTTTGTCCTTGGTATACAGATGGCTTGATGGATCGTGGTAGAGGTCCGAACTGATTGTGGCGTCAACAAGCTGATGTATCTTAACTAATGTTGCTTACCAAACTTAGAGGTCACGGAAACACAACCAAATAATTCATCAAATCAAATTCAGTCCTGTGTCTTATTTTTCAATTTTGTGTTTTTGTTATGAGATTATAATTGAGATGTGAAAAATCAGCTGTCTTTTGTTTTTTCATTTTTTTGGTATGGATTTTTCCATTGATGTCAATTGAAAATGGAAAGAATGATACACGGATTTGTCCAATACCACCAAAACCTAAATGAGCATTGAAGTGATACTAACTCCATTTCTTCTCAGGTTTTGGAGTTGAAGGCTACAATCTTCTAGTAACTAGCACAATAGAGATGGCAGTTGTCTACAGGTGATGATCTCATTCTCATCTCATTAATCATGTTTTAGTCATGAATTGGCTAGAAACCTAAATTTGTGCCAGTTTATTAGAAAGGATAAGCTACATTTTCTAAATTCCACTGACTTTTCATAACACAAAGGCCTTCCCTATGATAACGCAACATTGTTTTTTGTGTCTCAGAAATGTCCATGTGAAAGGCTTGTCCCACTCGCTATGCCTCGCTGAGAGTGACCAGTGGGATGCGGTGCTTTGTGCTCTGGTTATTGACCTGGATTTTGATGGGCAGAAGGAGGTGCTGCTGGGAACATATGGACAGGTGATAAAGTGATAAGGCCAAAAAAAACTCTACATTATTGGCAAAAATAGTTCCCTGTTTAATCAGTTTTGTTTTAAAGTGCTGTTTGTTTGGTATTCCTGAGTAAGGGGACAACACATAAAACATTAAGACAATGCACAAAACCATGTGTTTCCTGTAAATATCCAGAGCCACTGAATATGATTCATGATAGAAAGTACATGTTAATGTTTTTAGTTTCCTTTCGCTGGTAAATGTTTGAGAGATGGTTCGCCCGAATTAGGCCAAGTGAATAACTACAATCTGTTTTTCATCCACTTGTGTAGGAACTTCTGTGTTATAAATTCCAGCATGGGGCAGCAGGAGAAGAAGGACACTTTGAGTTGTTGTGGCGACGGAGCTTCAAGAGTCCTTTACTGTCAATCATCTACTTAGACCTGACAGGGGACGGTTTGAGAGAGCTGGCTGTCCTCACGTTGAAGGGACTGCATATCTTACAGGTATGTGGCACCAAAGCAGTCAGAGATTTACAATTACAATAAAAGCCACAGAGATGCTGATGTTCTGCACCGCCTTCAGTCTTACTCACCGACTCGGCACAAAAGTGGAAAAGTGTATTACTGACCTCAAATGATCACCTGGAGAATAATATCCAATACAATGGCACCTCTGGTTGAGCACAATCTGTTCCTGGATGCTGTGTCATCTCCAAATCGTGTCTTTCCAATAACAAATAATGTTACGTATTTTTAGGGCCAAACTGTCAGAATCATAACACCTTGAATCATTATACCTTGAAACAGTACAGGCAGTGGTCTCATTTTAGTCTTAACTGTCACACAAGTTGGCTAAGTTGCTTGCATTTCCTTAATTGTGAGGCACATGCATTTGCAAGGTGATTGGCAAGAATCTGGCGTATTGGTTTGGGGTCACAGGGAGCGATGTATATATTTTTTTGAAAAATGAGTGGTTGCCCTTTTGAAAATTCATTGTAGACCTATAGTGCCATATTGCACTGAGCAGCCAGGGCAGATACTGTATATATGTTGCAAATGGCAATAATCTACCCTGTCAGTCGCAGGGCACCTATATAGGGAGACAACCAGTCGCAATTTAGAGCCTTCAATTGACCAAACAGTTTTGAAATGTGGGAGGAAGCCACAGTACCTGGAGAAAACCCAAACAAGCACCGGGAGAGCATGCCACCTACACATGGAAGGGCCTGATTCAAACCCAGAACCTCTCTAGTGTTGCACTACCCCAACTGAGCTGACCCCAGCTATACCCTAAATTTGAAAAACAACCCAAACAGCTCCTATAGATCAGGTCCCAAGAAGTTCACTTTTTATTGAAAACAATTTCTTTCAAAATGTCAACCTTACACATGAATGCATTGCTTGGAGAACGGATGGTGGTCAGATAACTCGGTTGTTATTCTACTTTTTTTTTTTTTTCTCTGTGTCATTTTAGCATAGTCTCACTAGCACCGCTGATCTGGTCTTGGAGCGTCTTGCCAGGAGGGTGGCAGATCTGGCTGTTGACTCTAAGCCAGAGTCAACTGAAGGTCGACATACCCATGAAAAGGATGCGCCTAAGGAGGAGGACTTCACACATCATACATCTTCAAATTAACAAACAGTATTTTGATGCATCTTTGACTCAACATTAGCTACATAGTCACATTTTTACAAGAGCTTTATAATTATTAGTGGTGGAACCTTAACGTGTTAATCACGATTAATTAATTACAAAAAATTAGTGTGTGAAAAATATTGACGCATTTTAATCACAGTTTGCTTTCCAAACAAACGCAGAACCGTTGTCTGTCTGTGCACAATTTCCTGGTACACCGATTACACTGACGCACATGTCAGAGGTCTTGACTAACCATATCGCCAAAGATGAATGGGTACATACGCCAGCCCAATGAAGCAGCCCGGCTAACCGACATGGCCATATAGCGGCCATGTTGCGGAGGTCGACGGTCCCATAGAAGGCAATGCATGGACACTGAAATTAAGTCGTAACTTGCTTTTCCCTCACTCGATTTTCATGAGGGTTACTGTTTTGCCAACGCCAAAGCCTATGCTATCAATAAACAACATTTTTAAGAGAGCAAAAAATAACATTTCAATATTTATTTTCATGTGAAAGGGACTCACAGTTCCCTTGTAATTGTACGGCGATTTACGCAACAATATGCAACGCATTTTGGTTTTCTTGCCGTACACGCACGGTGAATCCATTGACAACTTTGACTTCCCTAGCTTAGTGTTGCAGTCGGCACGGCGCTCAAAATGGGCGTGTCGTATCTACCAATACATATCTGTGCATATCTTTGTGTTCTAAAGGCTAACACAATGGAGGAATCGGATGAAGGACTGTTGGGAGGCAAATTTAACGTCCAAAAAACTACTCAATGGAAGCCACAATAAAAGCGTGGTTTTGTGCAGACTATGCCTACCATCAGAGCACTTCAACCCTCCTGTACAATCTAAATGCAAAGCATGTCGGAGCTAGCACAGAAAAGTTAGCGCTAGCAGTCACGATACGAGTTTTAAGAGCAAGTGACTGGATTCAGGACCAAACCTAGAAAGTCAACACGTAGTGGTCTTTGCAGACAAATGATTCTAAAATGTGTGACAGATAGCGACATGCGACCCAAGTTTTCAGCTGCCATGCAGAAAGACTTTCAGGCAAAATTTAACAACTTTATGGCACCGAAAAGCAAGCAAAATTGGACGCTTGGGGATCATGCTAATAATAGAAATTACATAGGCGTCAGTGCACACATTGCTGATGTCACAGACGGGACATGACATCTACAGTCTTTTGCCCTGGCTGTGGAGAATACAGTCACCAGACACTATGCTGAAAACTGTGCAGAGCAATTTCTCTCTGTGGCAGACGGGGAATTCTACGAAAGGTAACCATAATTGGAACAGACAGTGCATGGACAATGACGGCTGCAGCAAGACACCTCCCATTCCAACACATGCCTTAGATTGCAAAGAGCCATCACTATTAGCCTTGCTGATAGTGGGTTTAGTGATGCAAACTTGAAGTTAAAAGAAATATAATTAAATGACACTTTTTAAGATTATGTGTATTGAACTTTGAATCTGTTTTTGTACCATTTTGTATTGAAATACAGTGCAATTAATTGCGTTTTTTTCCACAGTTAACAGTATTCACAGTATTCATATCGATGTCTATTCTTTGATTTAGTTGAGCACTAAAATCCATTTAAATGACAAAAAAATGCTTTGGGAGACAAATACTGTTATAGGATTAAAATGTGATTAACTGAGATTGATTAATTAATTAGATTTTTTTTTATCTCACCACTAATAATTATATTCATATAGTTAAAAAGGAGTCACTGATTGTGTAGTGGTACACTCGCCTGACTTCGGTGCAAGCAGCGTGGGTTCAGTTCCCACTCAGTGACGGTGGGAATGTGAGTGCAAGTGGTTGTCCGTGTCTATACGTGCCCTGGGACTGACTGGCGACCAGTTCAGGGTGTAGTCCGCCTTTCGACCGAAGTCAGCTGGGATAGGTTTCAGTGCCCCGTGACCCTGAACAGGATAAGCAGTGTTGAGAATGGATGGATGGAGAGTTACCAAGGTAAATAATTGACAATAACATTTTACATTCAATTAAGACTTTAATGTTCATGTGCCACAGAAAAAGGTTTTTTGTTAAAACACAAATTGGTCAGAAATTATTGTCTATCATAAATATGAAACACAATTAAGGCATGTGTCCAAAATATACAGCTGAGAATAAAAGAGCTTTGTCAAACTTACAATGGGAATAAATCAAAACATTTTCTGTTTTAATCGACTGTCAGAGAGGTGTCATATATGTATATTTGGAATGCAGTAATACAAACATAAAAACAAAGGCTGTGTGTGTGTGTGTGTATATATATATATATATATATATATATATATATACACACATTATTTTATACATGTATATATATATATATATATATATATATATATACATGTATAAAATAATGTAGATATACATACACACACACTATATTGGCAAAAGTATTTGCTCACCGGCCTTGACTCATGATTTTAAGTGACATCCCATTCCTAATCTATAGCGTTTAATATGACATCGGTCCACCCTGTGCAGTTATAACATCTTAAATTCTGGGAAGGTTTTCCACAAGGTTTAGAAGTGTGTTTATGGGAAATTAAGACAATTTTGTAGAAGCACATTTGAGAGGTTACACACTCTCAGTCTCCGCTCTAATTCATCCAAAGGTGTTCTATAGGGTTGCGGTCAGGATTGTGCAGGCCAGTCAAGTTTATCCACATCAAACTCTCTCATCCGTGTCTTTATGAACTTGCTTGTTTGAACAGGAAGGGGCCATCTCCAAACTGTTCCCACCAAGTTGGAAAGTTCCAAAATATTAGCCCCTGAGTTCCAGTGAAAGGAACTCTGAATGCTTCAGAATACCAAGAGATTTTGGACATTCAAAACAGTTTGGGGATTACCCCTTCCTGTCTAACAAGTAAGGTCCATAAAGACTTGACTGGCCTGCACAGAGTCCCCAATACTCTCCAACGCCAGTGGGTGGCGCCTTGAGTGCACGTTTCGCGCTCTCAGTTCAAACGAAGAAAAGGACTCTGATGATTGTAAACCAAGAGGGAACTGCTAATTACTTTAGGGTCCTCTTGAAGTACGCCAGTCGTCCTCTTAGCAACTGTCTCGAAGAATGGAGTATATATATTAAATACTGGGAGAATATAGTCTGGTCGGATGAGTGTGGATGTTGGATGCCATAATGCACACTATGATTGGAGGAGAAATCACGTCACCCTAAAACACAACACCAACAGTGAAGTTCTGAGGTGGGAACATGATGGTGTGGGGCTGCTTTTCACCAAAGGGTACTAGTAAACATTATTGAAGGAGGGATGAATGGTCAAATGTACCGAGACATTCTTGACAAAAATCTGCTGCCATCTACAAGGATGATAAAAATGAAATGATGGTGGACTTTTCACCAGGATAATGATCCAAAACATACTGCCAATGAAACTCTCAATTGGTTTCAAAGGAAAAAAATAAAGCTGCTAGAATGGCCCAGCCAATCACCCGACTTGAATCCAATTGAAAATTTATGGAAAGAACTGAAACTCAAGCTCCATAAAAGAAGCCCATGGAACCTTCAAGATTTGAAGACTGCTTGTATGATGGAATGGGCCAAAATCACACCAGAGCAATGTTTGTGACTAGTTTCTCCATACAGGAGGTGTCTTGAAGCTATCATTGCAAAAGGCTTTTGTACAAAGTATGAAATAAATACCTGTTGACTTGTTCAATACTTTTTCCCTGTGTCATTTCATATTATTACACACAATTTAATTTATTATCTTATTTGTTCTACGAGCTTTGTATGTATGGATTACTTGGGTTGTTCCCAACATCTGGTGAGATTTTCATGTCAATAGCACCTTTGGAAATCTATTTAATGGGAAAATGGTGAAGTGTTAAATATTTATTTCAGTTGTTCTGTATATATTATACAACCCCAATTCCAATGAAGTTGGGACGTTGTGTTAAACAAGAAAAACAGAATACAATGATTTACAAATCATGTTCAACCTATATTTAATTGAACACACTACAAAGACAAGATATTTAATGTTCAAACTGATAAAATTTATTGTTTTTAGCAAATAATCATTAACTTTGAATTTTATGGCTGCAATACGTTGCAAAAAAGCTGGGACAGGTGGTAAGAAAGACTGAGAAAGTTGAGGAATGCTCATCAAACACTTGTTTGGAACATCCCACAGGTGAACTGGCTAATTGGGAACAGGTGGGTGCCATGATTGGGTATAAAAGGAGCTTCCCTGAGTTGCTCAGTCATTCACAAGTAAAGATGAAGCGAGGTTCACCTCTTTGTGAAAAAGTGCGTGAGAAAATAGTCGAACAGTTTAAGGACAATGTTCCTCAACGTACAATTGCAAGGAATTTAGGGATTTCATCCTCTATGGTCCATAATATCATCAAAAGGTTCAGAGAATCGAGAAATCACTACATGTAAGCGGCAAGACCCACAACCAACATTGAATTCCTGCGACCTTCGGTCCCTCAGGTGGCACTGCATCAAACACCGACATCAATGTGTAAAGGATATCACCACATGGGCTCAGGAACACTTCAGAAAACCAATCTCAGTAAGTACAGTTCGGCGCTACATCCGTAAGTGCAACTTGAAACTCTACTATGCAAAGCAAAAGCCATTTATCAACAACACCCAAAAATGCCGGCGGCTTCTCTGGGCCCGAGGTCATCTAAGATGGACTGATGCAAAGTGGAAAAGTGTTCTGTGGTCCGACGAGTCCACATTTCAAATTGTTTTTGGAAGTTGTGGACGTCGTGTCCTCTGGGCCAAAGAGGAAAAGAACCATCCGGACTGTTATGGACGCAAAGTTCAAAAGCCAGCATCTGTGATGGTATGGGTCTGTGTTAGTGCCAATGGCATGGCTAATGTACAGATCTGTGAAGGCACCATTAATGCTGAAAGGTGCATGCAGGTTTTGGAGAAACATATGCTGCCATCCAAGCAATGTCTTTTTCATGGACGCCTCTGCTTATTTCAGCAAGACAATGCCAAACCACGTTCTGCATGTGTTACCACAGCGTGGCTTCGTAGTAAAAGAGTGTGAGTACTAGACTGGCCTGCCTGCAGTCCAGACCTGTCTCCCATTGAAAATGTGTGGCGCATTATGAAGCGTAAAATACGATAACGGAGACTCCAGACTGTTGAACAGCTGAAGCTGGACATCAAGCAAGAATGGGAAAGAATTCCACCTAAAAAGCTTCAACAATTCGTGTCCTCCGTTCCCAAACGTTTATTGAATGTTGTTAATAGAAAAGGTGATGTAACACAGTGGTAAACATGACACTGTCCCAGCTTTTTTGGAACGTGTTGCAGCCATAAAATTCTAAGTTAATGATTATTTGCTAAAGACAATAAAGTTTATCAGTTTGAACATTCAATATCTTGTCTTTGTAGTGTATTCAATTAAATATATATAGTTAGAACATGATTTGCAAATCATTGTATTATGTTTTTTTGTTTAACTATATATATATATATATATATATATATATATATATATATATATATACATATACATATATATACATATATATATATATACATATACACACACAGACACACAGAATTGCATTTGCCAGGTCACACACTAAGGTAATAAATTTTTAAGGACACTGAGACAAGATCATCATGATTTCAGTCTTCATACTTTTTCTTTTATTTGGTGCTGTGCTGAGAGATATTTATTATGTAAAATGGGTGCCGTGGCTCAGTGAAGGTTGGAAAACACTGCATAAGATTTTGCATGTGCATGTGATGATGTGGCTGGCAAATGGACTGACTCAAAGGTGCAATGTGCAGGCTGTATATTTCTTCAATTACATGTAAAAGTGTTGGGATGAACATCAGAACAAGTCACAATTTATTCCGAACATGTTAATATTTTTGATACTTCACAAGGCCAAAATGGTGCCAATTGAATTCCTGTCAGTTAATGAACGTGTAATCACAAAGTCTCCACGAGGTGGTGACATTACGCTCTAGTTGTGCTTCATCTTCAACATGGTAAGCAAAAGAACTATCATATGAGTGACCGCACACAAAAAGGAGCAGCACAATTTCCATTGAATTGACGCATGAAATCGTGATGCAAAACTTTATTTCTGGTCATTCTTTGAATGTTATTACTCTATGTTAAATAGTGTTAGTTTTATTTTTATTTTTGAGGGGCGGGTGGCTGGAACGGGCAGTACAGTTAGGTAGTGGCTAGCACGTTTGCCTCACAGTTGAGAGGTTATGGGTTCGAATCTTCCTGTGTGGAGTTTGCATGTGATCCCTGCTCATGCATAGGTTTTCTGCTTCCTTCGACATTCTTTATAAGCTGCTTCTTGGGGTAATTGAAGACCAAAATTGACCAGAAACAAATTGGTTCGTATCGGAGACAGAAAAATAATAATCCTGTAGCCCGTGTTGTTTTGCGTTCCCACAGCAACCAAAGTCCCTGGAACACCAAAATTCACAGCAAAATTACCAAGACCATTTAGTTTACTTCCTGAGAGAAAAAAAATAAGTAAATAAAACATTCTGTGGCCCATTGTTGTTTTGGATTTGAATTTGAGATAATAGATCATGAGCTCTCCTAAACCTATATGGATATTTTGTAGGGATGGGCGAGTACCGATACCGGACTTATTTCAAGGTATCGGGTACTCGTGAAGGCTGCTGATACCAGCCACTGATACATAAAACAAAGAAAAATCTGTTGAGTAAGTTCTCCTCGCCAGTAGTTGGCGCTGCACTGTGGAGGTTTGACACATCGGCACATCATCATGCACGTCAGGAAAAAAAAGGCCTTTGTTTATCGTTATATGTCACTGTATAAATTAAAATTGTATGTATCCTACGGACAAGTGGTGTGAGTACTCAAAGAGAGAATACTCGTAATGGTATCAGTTTGAAAAAAGTGATATTGAACAATATTTTGACATCATCTTTCTTACCTCTGACTGTGGCTGCAGTTTCCACCGCACTCCTCGGGCAAAATTATTCGACAAAGCCTACACCTCTTGACCATCCACAATTAGTAACTTTTTTCTCTGGGAGTCATCCATCTTGTAGCACGATAAAAAAAAATAAAAATCATTGTCATATCAAAACTGTAGTGAGCACAGTTGTACACCATGGAGACCACGGCTTGCGCTTCCACAGATTCAGCGGGATGTCAGTATTCGAAGATATATCGATGAATCCAAGGTTGCATTTTTTTGAAGAAAAAAAAAAGTCTGAAAAAGGCTACTACAACATCAGTACTTTATTTGAGGTTAATGAGGCACTTTGAATGGTGGCAGTTGTGTGCTGACTCCCATTCAATATGAGTTTGAATGTGATTGGCTAATTCTCAACAAAGTCACATCCCCTGTTATACAGTAAGAGGGTGTGCACACTTGTGCAACCACATGATCTCAGTTGTAATTCCCCTCTCCAAAGGTATTTCATTTTGCAGGTTATAGGTCAAATTGATGGTAGAAAAAGTTTTGAAATGATGATGATCTTAGTCTCATATATATGTGTGTGTGTGTGTATATATATATATATATATATACATATACATACAAATACAATCAAAAATATTAGAACGAAGCTTGTCGCTGTGCAAACAGCCGGTTATATCTTTTTTAATTTTTTTAAATTCAGTACAGTACTTTTTTTAACAACAGTATTTTTTTAAAAGACATTTCAGTTGTTTAACTTTTAAGTACAACACTTTTGCATTTATTTACAGTTTTAAGTTTTTTGGTTTTTTTTTGAATCATTTGAAGTAAAATTTTGATTGAACTTCTGTGCAATAAATTTTTTGTTGAATCGTTTAGCAATTCCCCCCCCCCCACACACCTATAAGGGGGAACCTTAAGGGCAGTTTCAATGTTCAAGCTGCGCATCATGTTGCAGTGGCTTACAATATACTTAAAGACTTAAATATACTTGTTAGGAATAGAACCTTTTTTTTTTCTCTGTGTTTCGATGAACACCTAGGCCTACTATGCAACTTTATTTTAATGATGTCTGTTGGGATCATTGGTGGAGTTTTCATTGTAATGTTGCCTTGAATGTTCCGGATTTCCAAAAGAAAGGCAGTGAACATCACTAAAAATACTGGAGATGCAAATGTGATGAACTTTAAATTACAAACTTGTCTCTTTTGTCCGGTCAGTGGCACTGTATGGCTGCCCCCCACTTGCGCCCCCCCCCCCCCCCCCCCCCCCCGAGCTCTCCAAAGACAACAATCAAGCTGCGCTCGTCACACGCTCGAGGAACCTGGCAGCGACCAATGGCGTCAAATTGAGGTAAAAATATCTTTGTTTTCCCCCAAGTTTCAAGAGCGGTCCTGTCGGTAAACTGCAGCCGATGTTCTTTCTTGTGTTTAGGGCGGGGGGCGCGTGGGGGTTCTGTTTTGTTTGGCGCCTCAACAATAGCGAGCGTGCGTTAAAAGAGCGCCTTTCAACGCAATGCGATTTCGATTTCGCTCCGTCCTGCTCGAACCATTCGAGCCCTGCAAAACTTGTTCATTTGCAGGTGCGCGTCATTGTGCTGCTGCTGCTGAGGACTCTCTCTGTGCGTGCGTGCGTGCGCGCGCGTGTGCATGTGTGTGTGTGTGTGTGTGGGACTAGCGCAAAAAAAAAAAAAAAAAAAAAAAAATCATCTCCAGCTCCGGGGGAAGGAAAGATGATGGCCGGTGGTGGCGAAGCTGCAATGGAGCACAACGGGATATACTCAGCAGCGAACCTCCCGAACCTGCAGCACAGCCACATGGAGGCGGACAACTCGGACTCCCGTAAGCGGCCGCTGGAAACTCCGGCGGAGGAGGCCGGCTGTACCAAGCGCACCAACACCGGAGGTAAGAGGAGCAGCTTCTTCCATCATAGCCGTCGAGGCCAAACCGCTTTTGCGATCACTTGTGGATCGCGAATTTGCAGATTCGAGCTGCGCGTTCGAACCCCCGACACGCTGCACCTGTGCACTTGACGCTTTTGAAGGGGGGCGGTTGCTTTGTGCGTGTGTGTGTGTCATGCGGTTGTTACTCCAACACGTCTTGACACACTGGCCTCTTTATAGCAGGATGCTTTTGCATATCAATGTCCCCCCCCCCCCCCCCCCCCCCCCACTTGCCTCATACGTATGGGTCCATTCACAGCAGACGCGACGAGTTCCATAGTGTCAAAGGAGGAAAAACATTCCCTCGACTGATCTGTTTCTCTGTTAAGTTGTGGTTTGCAGCATGAGACAACCCCCCCCCCCCTTACCCCCTTGACAAATATGAATGATGTAAAGTGCAAAAATCAAAACAGTAGAATAAGATTGACAGTGCAATAGCTTGTGAGGCATTTATGTCAGACATTGGTTGCAAGTTCTCTATGAGCTCCACTTTAACCTGAAGTTGGTGCAGACGGCATGCACTGCACATTAATGTTATTTAATAATAATAATACATAGACAATCTCCACAGAAATGTTGACAGTACTTACTAATACTTTGACACCGTGTCCCATTTATTTTCAATGGGACTAAAAGTTCGTCATTTTTGAGGAATGGCGTCACCATGGGAACACGGACTTCTTAAAAAAAAAAAAAAAATAGCTTCGATCTTCGTTCGACCGAGATGCATCTTGTGATACCTCTTTTGTGCATATATAAAATAAATCACGCAGGGAAAAAGGCAGAATAATAAATTACTGTATAAGAGTTAATAAATTCACATGATAGTCGTCTTTCCTTCGTAAGCACTACGACTGTTAGTGGTGTTAGCACTACCCACAGCAGGCTCATCATAATAATAAACTATATCAAATATTGCCCACAAAGCTTATTGTAGTTAACGAATTGTTTGTTTGACATTGACATAGAAAGTAGATTTCACTAAATTACATCCTCCACTTCCAAGACAATGATTCCATACGTGGTGTGGGGGCACGCCTCTAAGTTGGAGCATAAATAGTTGCGTTTTCCACACAAACAGTGGCTAGTGCGTCCTAAGTAAGCCTTGTCGCATGAACCGATGAAGCCTGCTCGGATGAGAAGCGAAACGTCTTCTAAGACAAACCGAACAGGCCAGTTGCGACCGATTCAATGCACTGAGAATAAATTGACATAATTGTTAACCGACTGATAAATCTGTTACTTTGCCCATCACTAATAAAAAGCACAGCAAAAACAACAAAGGTCCAAAGAGTGCAGGCCAGCCACCTCACTGTGAAGGAAAAAAAGCGACAGAATTACAGCAGCAAGCAAACTGATCCTCATTCATTCGACCTTCATCAGAAATAGTCATCCATCCATCCATTTTCTACCGCTTATCCGAGGTCGGGTCTTGGCCCAGCCACTTCATCCTGCTCTTCAGAGGAGATCCCGAGGCGTTTCCGTGCCAGCCGAAAGACGTAGTCTCTCCGGCGTGTCGTGGGTCGTCCCCGGGGTCTCCTTCCGGTGGGACGTGCCCGGAACACCTCACCGGGGAGGCGTCCGGGAAGCATCCGAATCAGATGCCCCAGCCACCTCATCTGGCTCCTCTCGATGTGGAGGAGCAGCTCACCCTCTCTCCCTGTGGAGGAAACTCATTTCGGCCGCTTGTATCCGGGATCTCGTTCTTTCGGTCACGTGACCATAGGCGAGGGTAGGAACGTAGATCGGCCGGTAAATCGAGAGCTTGGCTTTTCGGCTTAGCTCCTTCTTTACCACAACGGAACGATACAAAGTCCGCATCGCTGCAGACGCCGCACCGATCTGCTTGAAATAGTCTGTAATGTGAAATTGTATATGAACATGGAGTCCAACATACTGATTCTGTGTGCCAGTAAGTGTACTCGGTTCTGGTCTGCAGCTCATTGGACCCCTCTTTCTTTGAGCATATGTTACTTAAATGTAATGTGTCTGGCTGTATGTCCCAGGTACTCTGTCCATTTTATATCCTATTTTCTACAGCACGACGGCTGCACCTCAGCTCTCCTCAAAAATGTCATCTCTGCGGACCCTTATGTCACCAGTCAATGTTTCAATGGACCTAGTCCCCATCTGTCCTGCATTAGCACCCGTGGTACAGACAAGTCCCATGGTGTTCTTACTTTAGGAAGTACGGGAGTTAGCATTTAACTGTAGAATGAATTATTTATGACAATTTCAAGGTGCTAGAATTGGTAGATTAGAAAATCTCAATCTTATTACAGCTGGCACTCATCACGACAGGTATATAAATTATACCTGTCGTATATATACCTGAGTATAAAGATGAGTATAAAGTATATAGTATAAAAATACTATATAAATTTGCTAATGCATGATAGTCTTTAACTTGGACATTGCCTAGTTTACATGTGATAAGATGTGCATGCAATTCACTGAAATTGTGAGACTTCCCAATATAACGGTTTTGTGCTATATGAAGAGAATTATGACGACTGGTTAGCACATCTGCCTCACAGTTCTGAGGACCTGGGTTCAAATCCCGGCCCCGCCTGTGTGGAGTTTGCATGTTCTCCCCTTGCCTGTGTGGGTTTTCTCCGGGTACTCTGGTTTCTTGTATGGTACACTGATTGAAGACTAAATTGTCTGTAGGTGTAAATGTGAGTATGAATGGTTGTTTGTTTATATGTGCCGTGCGATTGGCTGGCGACCAGTTGGGGGCGTACCCCGCCTCTCGCCCAAAGAGAGCTGTGATAGGCTCCAGCACACCCGCGACCCTAGTGAGGAGAAGCGGTACGGAATATGGATGGTTGGATGGACAAAATGATCCGATAACATTTGGCTGCCTTAAATTCCTACCTAAGTCATGGCAGTAGATACAGTACAAAAAAAATAGGAGGGGCAGTCATAAAGTAATGAGCCCAATTTAATAGGAGTATTTGATTTTTTTCCCCCAGAAATTTTCACAGTTTGTCATTTAAATACTTGTTTGAGGTTTATTTAAAAAAAAAAAAAAAAAAAAAAAGTTTAAGCCTGACCTCTTCCTGTCAGCCATTTTGGAAATGACGTCATTGTTGGATGCCCGTCAGAAGCATTGAGCTGTGATTGAATTTCTTGCTTGGGAAGGGGAACCACCGCAAAATATTTTCACAAGGTTGCAAAATGTGTATGGGGTTCGGGTTATGTCATCAATGATGAAACATGACGGTGCCTATTCCCAGGATTAACCGCTGAATATGGTTGTTTTTAACGGAGGTCACTCAAAGCAGGCTCTTGTTCTTCACCTTTGATCCTGGACACCCACTTTTTACTGTGCCGTAGCCTATTGCAGCTTCCCCATACGCATTGTACAACCTTTTGAGTGGTGCTTCCCCTTCCAGAGGAAGAAATTCAATCACAGCTCTCTACTTCTGATAGACATCCAACAATGGCCACACTTAAAAAATGGCTGACAGGAAGAAGACAGGCTTAAACAAATATATTTTTTTTAAATACACCTTCAAATGTGTTTTAACTACAAACCGTGAACATTTAAATAACAAAATATTAGCCCATCATAGTAGCACACTAATTTCGATTTTTTTAAAATACTGCCTCACAGTTCTGAGGACCTGGGTTCAAATCCCGGCCCCGCCTGTGTGGAGTTTGCATGTTCTCCCCGTGCCTGCGTGGGTTTTCTCCAGGCACTCCGGTTTCCTCCCACATCCCCCAAAACATGCGTGGTTTGTTGATTTGAAGACTCTAAATTGCCCGTAGGTGTGAACGTGAGTGCGAATGGTTGTTTGTTTCGATGTGCCCTGCGATTGACTAGCAACCCCGCCTCCTGCCTGAGGATAGCTGGGATAAGCTCCAGCAGCCCGCGACCCTAGTGAGGAGAAGCGGTAAAGAAAATGGATTGGATGGATATATTTTGGGTTCTTACCAGATATGTTTTCCCAATGAAGGGTTAGCTGCTCGAGTACATTCATCGCTCTCCCATCCTTTCATTTTATTGCTTTGCTCATCCTGTTCAGGGTCTTGTGGTGCATGAAAGTTAGCTGTGAACCACAGCGTTACCAACGGTCCACTCTTTAATGCAATTCCCCCGATGATATACTGTGATGCCGCATATACTGCACATGCTTTGTAGAGTTAATATCAGCTCCCATTACAAATGGGATTTCAAAACACAATATGACAGACAGCATGGTGGCACTGAGCCGCCACTACAATCACCAACCTCTTGTCCGCATCTGATATTGATCATGTTCCTTGTAGGGAACTGATCATTAACGTGACTGTCAGTTGTAACAAAGAAAAGCAAGCGTGTGCTCTTCAAGCCGAGCCCCCCTCAGCATGCTTTAGAAGCTATGGACACACTGAATTAGGAAAATCCCTCTTTTTTATCAGCACTGCCCTGCTCTTCTCAAAATGAACATATTTTATTCATTTCTCGTGACCATTTCATCGAGCCTGTGTCGCTTGGCAAGTATGTACAAATATACAAAATCCTCGTGTGGCTTTGTTTTCCGATTACAAGTGATCATCTATTGTTTGCTAATGGAGGGGTTGGCACAGGAATGTGAGATGTCGTTCTTTTTTTTCTTTTAATTTTTGGGTGGGAAGGACACAGGTGCCCTTGCACAGCGATGTGACGTGAGTGGACTGTGAATTTGCCAGGTGGCGGTGAAAGAGAGAATGAGAGCGAGGGATCGGAAGACAGAGCAACGTGAGCGCTAGATGGAGTCTACGGGGAAGCTATGTCTATATAGAGTCTGTATGACACTGTTCGAATATTCTGGAAGGCTCCAAGACCAATATTAGGCCTTGATTCATGGACGAGGATGATGGAAAAGCACCTCCTTTTTTGCCGGTTCCCCTGAATGTTCCATTAAATGATGCTCGACCCACTGTGCCTACACGCAGACAGTTAAAAGACACGCACATTGCAGTCTTTATGTGCACTCTCTTAAGATACCACTCGGTGTGGGATTTATAGGCGTAATGATTGGCTTCATCACCCCCCTCCACCATTCTGCGGCATTGCCATTTGCAATGGTTGATGAGCCCCTCCGCCCTCTCAAACATGGCCGTCTAAGCGGCTGGGGGTGGGGGAAAGGCGAGTGGGTGGCGTATGGCACGCTGTCTCCGATCACTCCTCCTCCACATCTTTCATCATCTGCCTATATTATCAATACAGCGCTTCAGTCAGCGTTGAAGGTCACGCTACATGCTTCCCCGTTCGCGGCTCAAAGCGCTCCCCCTCAATGCTTCACCTTGTCAGTTTCCACGAAAAAAGTGAGTGAAGGGACTGCCATACTTTATAGTGCTGCGTCAAAAGAGGCGGAGTAGGGGAAGAAAATTCAATTTTTTTGGGACTGGCTTTGGGGGGTGGGGACATGACGTGCTCGCAGGAGAAGGCGAGCCATTGGTCGAGTGATGTGTCATTCCTGCGCGGTGGCACAGATGGACAGGCCATTCGATGAATATGGATGAGAGCAGTGAAAAGGGTGATGCGGCAGGGAAGACCCCCCCCCTCCTCCTTCACACCGATGCAGGCTCGAACAATGCGTGCCGTCTTTCACTGAAAACACTGAGAGTCGGCATTAGCATTTTCGCAGACAATTGAGGCTGTGGCCAGCTGCAGGCATGGCTCGGACGCTGCGGTGAAATCTCTTTTTCTGCACCCATCGATGAAACAAACCTCAGTGAAAAAGGTCCACTGGCCGCATTCCTCAACACTACGGTCGCACCTATGCCGAGACTAATGTTAAGACACCCTTTAGCGATTGTGCCCCGGCATTGATGGCGATCTGACACAGGACTTGAGAACCAGCAGATCTCAGAATGGGTAAGCTTCCAAACTCTTTTTCTCTGACTTGTTGAATTTATCCATTTTGTAGACATGCAGTTTTGTGCACTTCACCGCCTAATTATGTCCGTTATCGGTCATTTTGGTTTTGCCGTCCTTGCCTCTTTTCAGCGGCAGGTTAGTCTATTGAAATGCAGAGTGGGCACTGGTTGTGGGAAGGAGCGTGGACAGTCATAAGGCATCTCCGCCTGACCCACCCCCCTTGGATGACTTAACTAAATACATTCGGTTCAGCATTTCTTCCAAGCCACCGTCCCAGTATTGTAAGAATGGGTTTGAACTAGGACCCCACTGGCTCAGCATCCCAATGTGCCCCACTGTTCGACTTCCCTGGCGGATTGCAGCAACAGATTGCCGTGTTTACTCTACCACATGATGCCATTAAAACCTGTTACTGTGATCTGAGACACTAGGTTGGAATTAATTATTGACTAATGACTGCAAACATGACTGCAAGGGTGATGGAGAGAACCAGAGTGCTTTTCTCTCTTCCCGTGGGTTTACTTGATTCTCAGCCGAAAGTTACGCAGTGGGTTTGGGCACGTCTGTCAACAACAGGTCTTTCGACGTTTGGATTCTGCAACCGGTACCTTTCAATTCAAATTCTCAGTATGCTGACATGAGTTACATATTCTGCGATAGTCGTCGCGGGTCCAAATACTTTCCAGCAACCATGTTGATCATGCGTGATCTTTCTTTTTTTTCACCAAGGTCATTTTATTGTTATTCGATGTGAGGATTGCGACAGAAGAACAGATTGCCTGTACACATTGTGAAAACCCAAAGATAGGGCAATGGCCTTTGCGGAAAAATGGACATAGTTTTTCCTGCCATTTCCTCTTTGACAAAGATCTTAGCATTAACAAATCGAGAGTTTGTTGCATTTCGTCTAGCATAATGTACAGGAAAGTCGCAATGTTGCCATAATTCTATTTACGCTCACGTATTTGTCCCTGATTGCTAGAACCTTTCATGATGGGCGGTGCTCTCAAAACAAATCTGTGTCTGAATGGAACATGAGGGGCATATTAATGCAAAGAGGAGAGGGGCTAACATTAAGGCTGTGCACTTCCTTTACGTACTAATGCCATATTCCCCACATGACACTGAAATGTGTTCAATAATGAGGCAACAGATTGGTTTCCACCTCTATGCGTTTGTCTTTCTCCTGCCACAATTGCCTCTTATGTCCGATTCTGTGGATGGAAAGAAAACTGCATATTCAACTAAAAAATATAGCGTTCAAGAGAAAATCATGTCCAGTGTTTCTTTTCTGCCCACTCGAGTGGCGTCACCCTTTGAGGAAGCTCAACAAGATTGAACATGACGTCACTGCATCGGAATCGGGATGCAGGGGAATCATTTGTAACAGAGCTCCGTAAAAGGAGGACCAAACCACTATCCAATATTTTGTATGACATCATAAATATATATATATTTTTAAGTCAATACAAACTCACTCAAAATTGTCGTCATATTGTTGCCACACTCTTGTTTTTTATTTACAATCAAGGTCAATACAAATTTAGCATACTCAGTACAGTCAGGATGTTATTGGCAGCAGATACGTTGTAGGTCAATTATTTATTTTTAAGGGAAAACTTTACCATCTAAAAGGGGGTAATCACATTTGACAGTCTTCAAACGAAGCCCCTTTCAAAATTGAAGTAATCTAAACTAATTTGTGGGCTTGGCTGCGATACATTCCTCTCCTATCTGCTTATTGTGATAGATCAGCGTGTTGCTGCATTCATGAATTGCATTGGAAATGAATGCAATAAGTAAACCGCACTCCTGGTCACTTTAAACTGCTTAAAATTTCTTGAAGACTGCACCATTTACACAATTATCACTCCACCAGATGATCACTTTATTAGTCATTTTCAACTGCTCTAAATTGCTGGAGGACTCATCATTTGCACAATTGTCATTGTATCAGGTTACCGGTCATGTGGTAATGCTTTCATTGCTTAACGACTCTCTGAAGTAGTGTGTTTTCATGTTTTTATGTCTCAAATGTCACAATGGCTTTCTGTTGTCGTACTAAAGCGGCTCCAACTACCGGAGGCAAATTCCTTATATGTTTTTGACAAACTTTGCAAATAACGATAATTCTGATTCTGAGTAAGCAGCGGAGAGTGACACTGCTATGGCTTTGCATTTGGACAGAGGCTGCTTAAAACCCATTGAAAAGAGCTTAAATTAGGCCCTCGCAATCCAGAAAGAAGGTCATCATTTCTTCTCAAAAATATCTGGGACAGGGCACAGAACACATCACAAGACTGATACAAATGTGATTATGTGCGGTACTGAAGCTACAGTATGTCTTCCAATTGATAATATTTGACTGTGAAGGTGCAGGTAATGAGACAAGTATGGTATCTACCAGGGATGTCAAACATACGGCAGGCGGGCCAAACAACTGGCCTCCTTATTCAGTCAGACCCGCAGGATGAATTTGAAAGGGTATGATAAATAATAATAATTAAAAAAATACTGTCGTGACCCTGCAGTTATGTGTTGTGTTAAGAGTTCTGTAATTTTTGATTGTCTGGGTGGAGTAACAGAAGGTTGAGCACACAGCTAAGTTATACTTTGGTATTTTGGCGTGGCTCTAGCCGAAAGTGACCCATCCTTTGCGCATTAAAGAGACTGTTGATCGACCACCTCCTCGTCATCCTTCATAAAGTGAAACAAATTGCACATTTTCTTCTTGAGAAATCAGAGGTTGTTCTTAATCTTTTGTAAAAGGATAGTTCGTTAAATATATACATTTTCCTAATGTGCTTATTGGGGAAAAACACCAACTTATTGGTAATTATATCAATCATCCTATGATTTTACTGGTCTGGACCACTTGACGTCAAAGTAAGCTTGTATGTGGTCCCTGAAGTAAAATGAGTTTGACACCCCTGGTGTGTATGATAAGCTTGCAGGGCAACTTTATGAGATGTGACTTTTTTTTTAATTATTATTATTTTTTTTATACATTTTGTGTCTCTCTCACAGAGGAGGGTGAATACTTCCTGAAGGTGCTGATTCCCAGCTATGCAGCCGGCTCTATAATTGGCAAGGGCGGCCAGACCATTGTACAACTTCAGAAAGAGACGGGTGCCACTATTAAGCTGTCGAAATCCAAAGATTTCTACCCAGGTAAGAGGGTCATTCATAATTTTTTTAAAAATTGAAATCGATTGCAGTCACGGACCAATCACAAAAATGTCAAACAAGACATGAGGGAATACATACAATGGTTATAAAAAGTCTACAGACCCCTTTTCAAATGCCAGATTTTTGTGATGTAAAGAGACTAAAGATCCTTTCAAAACTTTTCCCATCAATAATGTGACATATAACCTGGTCAACTTAATTATGTTTTGCTATCTTTTATAGAGGGGAGGTAAACATACATGACTGAGAAAATGTATTTTCACAAGCGTGCACATCCCCTCATAACTGGGGATGTGTCTGTGTTCAGAATTCACCAATCACATTCAAACTCATGTTAAATGGGAGCCAGCACACAACTGACACGATTTTAAGTGCCTCTGATTGACCCTAAATAGAGTTCAGATGTTCTAGTAGGCTTTTCCTGACATTTTTGTAGTCACATCTTTCAGCACAAGCCATGGTTCACAGAGCGCTTCCACAGCACCAGAGAGATCTCATTAGTCAGTCAGGAGATGGGTACAAAAGAATTTCTGATATATTAAATGTACCGTGGCATGCAGTGACACAGTCATCACCAAGTGGAGGAAATGTGGCACAACAGTGACATTACCAAGAACTAGACGTCCCTCCAAGAGGCCGACAGCAACATTGAAGGAACTGCAGGAATTTCTGGCAAGTACTGGCTGTTTAGTACATGTTACAACCCACAATACAAAGAAAATCCCCACTTGGAATCTCCCAAATGCAGGTGGGAAAATGTGATATGGTCCAATGAAACCAACCTTGCACTTTTAATTCCAAAAGGTATGTTTGGCGCAAACACAACACTGCCTCGTCACCAAAAGAACACCAGTGAAGCATTTTGGTGGTAGCGTCATGCTTTGGGTCTGATGGATGGAATAATGAACACTTCCATCGAACATCTCTGGGGTTATCTGAACAGGGCTGTGGACACGAGATGCCCTCACATTCTGTCAGATTTGGAGCGTTTTTGCAAAAAAGTGAGGAAAATATTGCCGCATCAACATGTGCCACACTACACTAGCCAAAAAGACTGAGTGCTGTAATATAAGCCAAAGGTGCTGCAAGTATTAATGTGAGGGTGCGGATAGTTACGCAACTATGTTGTTGTAAAAAAATTTTCAGTCGTAAAGGTTATAGGTCACATCGATGGTGGAAAAAGTTTAGAAAGGATTTATCTTGGTCTCCTTTTATCACAAAAACCTGGCATTGAACAGGGGTGTGTAGACTTGTTATATTCACTGTATGTGTATATTGTATATACTATGTTATAGCTGCCCATTTGAGTTTCACTTAAAATGCTTGGCTAGTGTGCTATTATATTCGGTGCTATGTATTCAGTTTTCTGGGCTCCTTTAAATGCAAATTTCAAGTTGAAAAATGTGGAGCATTCAATAAATCACAGACATTGCAACAGGTGAACAGTGCTCTATTTTTTTTCCCCCATACACAAATGCCCGAGCCGTAGAGGAGTGTGTGTTTGTCCTTCATGCCTCAGGGGATGCTTCAAACACCTTTTTTTTTTATTTTTTATTTTTTTAAAAGGATAACAGGTGCTGTGCTGTGCATCTCGCTGCTTATTAGGTTTATTAAATGGTTGGCATTCAAAAGTATATGTGTTGCAGTGTACCCCACAGTGTCTATATGTAGAACACAATTACTGCTTTAAATTGTAAATATGTAGTAGTGGGTCCCAGTCAATAAAAAAAACAGAGTTGAACAGCCATAGGAACGGAACTCGAGGACACCCTGTACCAGCTTTGGTTAGAGTCTTAGGGACCGCTCACACTAAGCAAGTAGTACTAGGACTGCACTTGGCACGCGTGACAAAAGTCATGCTTCCTATACGCTTCTTTGCCAATTTATAATCATAACAGCCACCTGATATCATAGAAATAACCAGAACAAATAATCAGCCCACACTGTGCTCTCTCATGCACATGGTTGTGAACAGTGTGCAATGTAGACAAGTCAGATAAACACGATCGTTCCTCCGAGCAGAGACTAATATCTGCTACCGTGAAGAATATAGATAACTCGACCCACTTGTGATCCACCCATACATTTTCCATACTGTTTATCCTGTTCAGAGTTGTGGGGAACTGGCGCCTATCCCAGCTGACTTTGAGCGAAAGGCAGTCTCCACCCTGGACTGATTGGCAGTCAATCATGGAGAACATATAAAGACATACAACCATTCACTCCATCACTTAGTGGGAACTGAACCCTTGCCTCTTGCATGGAAGTCAGGCGAGCGAATCACTACATCATCAGTGACTCAAGACTGGAAATAAGCTGCAAAATAAATGAGGTTGTTGTAATGCACTGACGTCATACATAAATGTTCCGAAGCATGAAAGATTGCATCACAGTGTGAGTGCTGGCCAGCGGGGGGGCATGGCAAGGAGGGATAATTGTAACAAAACAGTATGGTACAAATAGTCCCGCGTGAGTTTGCTCTTGCAGGGGTCTCAAACTAATTTTTGTCACCGGCCACGTTGTAGTTACCGTTTCCCTCAGAGAGCTGTCATGTCCGTGAAACCATATAAATGTTTAATTGCCTCATCACATGAACATACATCACTGAACAGACATGGTAATTCGGCAACACGTTGAGGTAGTTGTTTGCAGTGGTTTGCTTCGGGTACTCCGGGTTCTGTTCACGTCCCTAAAATATGCTTCTTAGGTTAACTGAAGACTCTAAATTACCCATAGGTGTGAATGTGAGTGGTTGTGTGTTGTTTTTCTATATGTGCCCTGCGATTGTCTGGCAACCAGTCCAGGTGTACCCTGCCTCTTGCCTGAATTTATCTGGGATAGGCTCCAGCTCACCCGCGACCCGAACGAGGACTAACGCAGTAGAAAATGGACGGCTGGAGGAAACATTGCAGGAAAAGAGGAATTTTTCTTGGTCCAAAAGCATTTGGGACTGGATGGCCAAAGGTTTGAATCTTGCTGTGGACATTGACTGTTGGAGAGATGCTTGTCTGCTTCTCGAAGACCGTCAAGGTGCCCTTGAGCAAGGCACGGATCCCCTCCCCTACATTCCAACTCAGATTAGGGACGTAACAAATTTGGTGATAACCCCCTTGCCTACATGTGTGTAAATTAGTTATTTGTCTGGTGTAATGCAGGCAATACATTCGCCATCACCCCCAGCAATGAAAATTTATATTTAAAAAAGTTTATAGCTTGGCTCAATGTTGTACTGTATTTTTTTTAATGTCAATTAGGGATGGGTGAGTACTGATACCGGCCAGTCGTACTTCAAGGTATTGGGTACTCACGAAGGCTGCTGATAACAGCCACCAATACTTCCATCCATCCATTTACTGTACCACTTTTCCTCACTCGGGTAGCGGGCGTACTGGAGCCTATCCCAGCTATCTTCGGGCAACAGGCGGGGTACACCGTTAACTGGTCGCCAGCCAATCGCAGGGCACATAGGAACAAACAACCATTCGCACTTACATTCACACCTACGGACAATTCAGAGTCTTCAATTAACCTTCCGCGCATGTTTTCGGGATGTGGGAGGAAGCCGGAGTACCCGGAGAAAACCCACGCAGGCACGTGGGGAACATGCAAACTCCACACAGGCGAGGCCGGGATTCGAACCCCGGTCCGCAGAACTGTGAGACAGATGTGCTAACCAGTCGTTCACCGTGCCGCCGCCGCCGCCAATACTTAAGGTATAAAAAAAAATCTGACATTGAGTAAGTCCTCCTCGCCAGTGGGTTGGCGCTACACTGCGGCGGTTTGACACATTGGTGAATCAACATGTGCGTCGGTGAGAAAGGTCTTTGTTCACAATTTTCTGTCATTGTATTTATTGAAATGTTATCAATAGTATTAGCGGTATCGGCATCAGTGAGTAAGAGTGAATACTCATACTTGTATCAGTCTGAAAAAAGTGGTATCGAATATCCCTAACATAAATGAATGAAAATTATTGTATGATGCAATGTGGGGTCCTACTATAGTATCCTTTGGGGGTTATTGTCCTTATTTTTGGGTTATTAAGAATGAAGACCCATTTGTTTGCATAGGTCCAAGTGAAGATATTGGTGTATATTCTTACTTCTCTCTTTGTATTGTACACATGGTCGTAGTCCACCACCTGCTCTGCCCATTGCTCTGCCCATCTCATAATTGTGATGAGTGACAAGATGAGTTCATGGAGAGGGTGCTGGCAGGGATTTGATCGGGTGGTTGTCCTGGCCCACACAAGTAATATGAAACAGCCGCTTCTGTGATACAATAGGACAAGAGTCCGTCCAGACTGGCAACACTAAAGTGCCTTAATTTTAAATATGCGAGATGTTTGTTTGTGCTACCTGGTTTACCTTTGGTGACAAATGACTCGCCATTTTGGCTGATGTAGCATGCTAATACCACTACACACAGTTCACACCCGCATCTGTCATCCTGCGGCAGTCTGAGCACACTCCAACAGCAGCACAATCACTCACGGGAGAAATCAGGGGACAACAACCGGTGCAGCCATTTTCTCCTGCACGCCTCTCTGCGATGAGAACTAAAACTCCCACCAACCTCACCTCACGCCTTGCATCTGTGTCCACGACAAACATGAACGTGAGCATTCAAAGAAGTCCTGAAGGGAACTGTAAAATTAGGCCTCGGTGTGGATGGCAGAGATGAGTGAGTAAAGATAGTGAAGAGTGGGGATGATGCATGATCGTATGTGAGAGGGGACAGGCGGGCCATCCCAGAAATAGCCCGTTTCAATCTCTCTCAGTAGACATGACCCCTCTCCCAGCTGTACTCAAGCTACTCGAACACAAGCCAAGTTTCCTTTTCCCTTCTCCCCATCCTGCCTTTCTTTAAGATTTGGTTCCTAGTAGTTGGGAAAGCTTGGGCCAGATACGATGACCTCATACTGAAATTTGACTTGCACGCCTGCCCTGGAATGCAGCCCCTTTTACAAGGCGTTTTCACATTTGGCTTGAAAACAAAACTTTGCCAGACTGAATTTCTTGAGCCCCCGTTTGTGCAGCGCACTGTACTTTACATGCACCCACTCGCACAGTGCAAGCGGCACATACACACACCCACTCACACCCAGTGAGTGATTCACATCACCATGTTTAAGCAGCTGCAAAATAGGGGAGCGATGTGGGCATTCAGGATTTGAATACAAACCAAATAATAAATAAACCTTATTTTCAATCCTATTTTGCTGGAGCCAATAATATGTTAGTGTTAGAGTTTGTTGGTTTTTGTTGTGATGTTATGGACAACAAAATGTACTTCATTATTTTACCGTTACAATATCAACTGAGTATGTAACAGCTCCCTGGCATAATTTACCGCTAAAGCGGTGTACAGTACACATACTGATCATTGGGACAAATTTGAACATTTCACCAAATGCCCATTTCTGATCAAAGTCAGCAAAGGCTTGATTATTGGGTGTGTCTAAAAAAATATTCAGAGTGATTATTCGTGATTATTATTCGTGGGGTGTGTTAAGAGTGATTTTTTTTTTCCTGAGACTTGAGAATGTCATTGAAATAGATGCAAAAGATAAAGCAAACTCTAAATTGAAAAATGCCTTATGTAGGGGATGCAGTGTGTAGTCAGCCAGTCGGGGTGTGCAAACTGCTCCAGCTATACTTAGACTTTGACGGAGAGCATGTTGTTCTTTTCTTTATTTTGTATGAAATAAATCCAATAAAAGTAATTGAATCGGAATACTGTGATTATGACTGAATGCATACTTGGAGGTTCATGTATAAAAAGGGTCTGGCCTACTATGCTCTACATCAGTGATTCTCAACCAGTGTGCCGGGGCACGTTAGTGTGCCGTGAGCGCTTACAGGTGTGCCGTGGGAAATTATAAAAGTTTGCTTAATTGCGCAAAAAACAATTTATTTACAAGAAATAAGGTATCTTTGTTCATCTATTTATGCCAGTGAGGCATAGTGACAGACAAAACAAATAAATGCTCTTCTATTAGATGGCAGGAAGTACATACAGTAATTGATTTATCCACTTTTTGTGACATTTTTGTTTGTTGGTGTGCCGTGAGATTTTTCAATTGTAAAATATATGCATTGGCTCCATAAAGGTTAGAAATCGCTGCTCTACATCTGCAGTCCCCAACCTTGTCTATGCCACGGACTGGTTCCTCGTTGACATATTATGTGGACCGCCATAAAAACAATTAAAAACAACTCACCATTCCGATAAATGTAGTTGTTGTAATTAGTGGGCTCTGTGCTCGTTTCTCTTTAACGAGTCATCTTTGGATAATCTTTGTTCCTTTCCACAAAAAAAGAAAGAAATACTCGAGGCTTGTCGTTCAATGTCGCCAGCAACAAGTTTGAAGCAGAGTCGCACCTCACAGTTGTTGGTGATCATCATGAGAAAATGTCAAAAAAACGTATGCTAGTCCCAATATTCTCCGTCTATAGTAGACTCACAGTGCTTCTTTCATCAACTATGTAAAATATTTTTGTTCAGTCTCTATGTGCAGTCACTAGTAGCTTGTTACTTTGCTAAGCACTGGAAAGACATGGTGTGACAAATTGGTGTGGCTGGACAGCTGAGCCTTTAAGTCAATGTATATCTGTATGCCAACATTGGCATACTGTATGAGACTGTGGTAAAAAAGAAACAAGGAAAAAAAAAAAGCAAGAAACATGGTGGTAGTGGCAGTTTAAATATATTTGATGTTTCACCTAGCGGCACGGTGGACGACTGGTTAGAGCGTCAGCCTCACAGTTCTGAGGACCCGGGTTCAATCCCCGGCCCCGACTGTGTGGAGTTTGCATGTTCTCCCCGTGCCTGCGTGGGTTTTCTCCGGGTACTCCGGTTTCCTCCCACATCCATCCCAAAAACATGCATAAATTGGAGACTCTAAATTGCCCATAGGTGTGACTGTGAGTGTGAATGGTTGTCTGTTTGTATGTGCCCTGCGATTGGCTGGCAACCAGTTCAGGGTGTACCCCAGCTGGGATAGGCCCCAGCACTCCTGCGACCCGAGTGAGGATAAGCGGCTCAGAAAAAATGGATGGATGGATGATGTTTCACCTTCCCAGGGCGCTTGACTTACTACAGCATCTGAAGCGCGTAAGAGGAAAAGTGCTTAAGTCAATGGGAGAATACATGCAAGGCCAAATTTGACAGGGATCACCCACATTTTAGACTTGGTTCGCCCAGAGCACGTATCTGGCATGAAGGTGTGTAAATTACTTAGGTGGATGAGAAAATCTATGCACCCAGAAAAGCGTGCAGCTGCACGCCAGTTCCCTCTTATGCATATGGCCATCTTTGAACAGTAAGCACACACGTTTATTTTTTCCTTGTCATGTGTGGAGTCTGTCACATTTAAAAAATCGGTTGAGATATTAAAAATCAATATGTGTGTGTACATATAAGCACATACCCCCCAAAAAGTAAATAGCAGTAGTCAAATAAAAAATATAAGAAGCTAGGCTAATTATTAGCTTACGTAGTATCTACATTGCGGTTAGAAACTCTTGTCCTTGTCATTTATATTGTGGTGAATGACTTAGGAGACATATACTGTACAAACACTCAACACGTCACTTGCTCCCCTATTTGTGTCCCCATCAGCACAAGGTACAGGTCACTTCCTAATTGGCACGGAGTTCCTCGCTCTGCCAAACTCGACGTTGACCACATACATAAATATTTGCGATCGTAAATTTCGAACAGGATAATCGGTCAGGATAATCTGTAAGAGACATTCCACAATCGGCCTTTGCTGACTTCGAATGGTAGGGGAAGGGGAAAAAAAACAACTTTGAATTTGCCACTGCAAACTGTAGGCCCGTCCCAAGCCCGGATAAATGCAGAGGGTTACGTCAGAAAGGGCATCAGGCTTAAAACCTTGCCAAACAAATATGAGCGTTCATTCAAAGAATTCCATACCGGATCGGTTGTGGCCCGGGTTAACAACGTCCGCTGTCAACCTGCAGGGCGTGTTGGAAATTCAGCTACTGTGGGTCAAAGTCGAAGAAGAAGAGGAGGTGTAAAGCGGGTTCTTCAGCAGAAAGGGAAGAGGAAAGCACAGATCCTAGAACTGAATGTGGGGACTTTGAATGTTGGGACTATGACAGGAAGATCTCGGGAGTTGGTTGACATGATGATTAGGAGAAAGGTTGATATATTGTGTGTCAAGGAGACCAGGTGGAAAGGCAGTAAGGCTAGCAGTTTAGAGGCAGGGTTTAAATTATTTTACCATGGCGTAGATAGGAAGAGAAATGGAGTAGAGGTTATTTTATAAGAAGAGTTGGCTAAGAATGTCTTTGAGGTGAAAAGCGTATCAGATCGAGTGATGAGGCTGAAACTTGAAATTGAGGGTGTTATGTATAATGTGATTAGTAGCTATGCCCCCCAGGTAGGATGTGACCTAGAGGTGAAAGAGAAATTCTGGAAGGAGCTAGACGAAGTAGCTCTGAGCATCCCAGACAGAGAGAGAGTCGTAATGGGTGAAGATTGTAATGGACATATTTGTGAAGGAAATAGGGGTGATGAAGAAGTGATGGGGAACTACGGCATCAAGGAAAGGAACTTGGATGGACAGATGGTGGTAGACTTTGCAAAAAGGATGCAAATGGCTGTAGTGAACAGTTTTTTCCAGAAGAGGCAGGAACATAGGGTGACCTACAAAAGCGGAGGTAGAAACACATAGGTGGATTACATCTTGTGCAGACTACGTAATCTGAAGGAGGTTACAAACTGTAAGGTAGTGGTAGGGGAGGGTGTGGCTAGACAGCATAGGATGGTGGTGTGTAACTTGACTCTGGTGGTGGGGAGGAAGATTAGGAAGACAAAGGCAGAGCAGAGAACCCTGTGGTGGAAGCTGAGACAGGACGAGTGTTGTGCAGCTTTTCGGGAAGAGGTGAGACAGGCTCTCGGTGGACAGGAGGAGCTTCCATAAGACTGGACCACTGCAGCCAAGGTGATCAGAGAGGCAGGCAGGAGAGTACTTGGTGTATCTTCTGGCAGGAAACGAGAGGAGACTTGGTGGTGGAACCTCACAGTACAGGAAACCATACAAGGAAAAAGGTTACCTAAGAAGAAGTGGGACACTGAGAGGACCGAGGAGAGCCGATAGGAATACATTGAGATGCAACACGGGGCAAAAGTAGAGGTGGCAAAGGCCAAACAAGAGGCATATGATGCCATGTATGGCAGGTTGGACACTAAAGAAGGAGAAAAGGATCTATTCAGGCTGGCCAGACAGAGGGATAGAGATGGGAAGGATGTGCAGCAGGTTAGGGTGATTAAGGATAGAGATGGAAATATGTTGACTGATGCCAGTAGTGTGCTAGATAGATGGAAAGAATACTTCGAGGAGTTGATGAATGAGGAAAATGAGAGAGAAGGGAGAGTAGAAGAGGCAAGTGTAGTGGACCAGGAAGTGGCAATGATTAGTAAGGGGGAAGTTAGAAAGGCATTAAAGAGGATGAAAAATGGAAAGGCAGTTGGTCCTGATGACATTCCTGTGGAGGTATGGAAGCATCTAGGAGAGGTGGCTGTGGAGTTTTTGACCAGCTTGTTCAATAGAATTCTAGTGCGTGAGAAGATGCCTGTGGAATGGAGCAAAAGTGTGCTGGTGCCCATTTTTAAGAACAAGGGTGATGTGCAGAGCTGTGGGACCAACAGAGGAATAAAGTTGATGAGCCACACAATGAAGTTATGGGAAAGAGTAGTGGAGGCTAGACTCAGGACAGAAGTGAGTATTTGCGAGCAACAGTAAGGTTTCATGCCTAGAAAGAGTACCACAGATGCATTATTTGCCTTGAGGATGTTGATGGGAAAGTACAGAGAAGGTCAGAAGGAGCTACATTGTGTCTTTGTAGATCTAGAGAAAGCCTATGACAGAGTACCCAGAGAAGAACTGTGGTACAGCATGCGGAGGTCTGGAGTGGCAGAGAAGTATGTTAGAATAATACAGGACATGTACGAGGGCAGTGGTGACAGCACACCTCACAGTGGTGAGGTGTGCTGTAGGTGTGACAGACAAATTTAAGGTGGAGGTGGGACTGCATCAGGGATCAGCCCCTTCCTATTTGCAGTGGTGATGGATAGGCTGACAGATGAGGTTAGACTGGAATCCCCGTGGACCATGATGTTTGCAGATGACATTGTGATCTCCAGTGAAAGCAGGGAGCAGGTGGAGGAACAGTTCGAAAGATGGAGGCATGCACTAGAAAGCAGAGGAATGAAAACTTTTTGGGATTGTCTTTTTTTCCAGTAGGATTTTGTCATGATCAAAACAAACAGACTACAATTTTGCTACAACCTTCAGAGGTAATAAATGTTTTGGCAAATATACACGTGTAGTGCCCATTTTATCTAAATCTCCTGCTGTGATTTATAATGCTAAGCTCGCCTACTGCATACGGAACACGTGGATTGTGAAAACAATGTACTTTTCACGTATGAGGAGATATACAGTGGTATTCCTTGGTGGCAACCAGTGCAGCTGGTTGACCTCCAATTTGCGTATGGTTAGAAACTTAATTTTCCCATTTGAAATAATAGAAATAGACACTAATGTGTATATTATAATATTACATTTTAACTTTTCATGGGACAACACGAAAGAAATGGCACTTTGCCGCAATGTAAAGCAGTCAGTCTACATTAGAGTCTAAACATTCTAGCGTGTCTGGCAACAAAAGTGAAAATGTCAAAATTGGGCCAAATTAGTCATTTTCCTTTCCCTGGTGTCCTGTGATCCATTAGTCTTACAAGATCTCAGGTGTGAATGGGGAGCAGGTGTGTTAAATCTGGTGTCATTACTATCAAAATCTTTCATAATGGTCAATGACATTTCAACATGACACCTCATGGCCAAGAGGATATGAAAAAAGAGAATTGTTGCTCTGTATAGAAACGGCCTAGGCTATAAGAATATTGCCGACATCCTGAAACTGAGCTGCAGTATGGTGGCCAAGACCATGAAGCAGTTTAACAGGACGGGTTCTTCAGAACAGGTCTCGCCATGTTCGAGCAGAGAAGTTGAGTGCACACACTCAGCATCATATCCAGCGGTTGTCTTTGGAAAATAGACATATATCTGTCAGCATTGTTGCAGAGGTTGAAGAGGTCGGGTGTCAGCCTGTCAGGACTCAGACCATATAGCGCACACACCATCAAATTGGTCTATATGGCTGTTATATTCCAGTCGTGACTAGTGCTGTGGTGAACTTCATGACCAAGAGGGTGCTGGAAAATAATGGTAGCCCAACAAGATATTGACACCTTGGGCACACACCTTAGGCACATACCTGGATAGTTTCACTTAGAGGTGTACTCACTTTTGTTGCTCGCAGTTTAGACAGGCTTTGTGCTTATTTTGAAAGGACAGTAAATTTACTTTTATACAAGCTGTATACTTCAGAATTTTACATTGTAGCAAAATGTCATTTCTTCAATGTAGCAAAGTGTCATTTCTTCATTGTTTTCCTATGAAAAGATACAGTATATTAAACCATTTACAAAAAATGTGAGGGGTGTACTCACTGTTGTGAGATACTGTAATTCATCTGTTCCAGGTTCTGCCACCAAAACGTTTGCTAAGCGGACAGGCAATAATTTAAGTAACAAACCGTATGCTCAAATTCTTAGTGTAAAATAAAATAAATTGAAACAAATTGAAATAAAAGACAAAATGACACACATATTAGTAAGTGATTGATACATGGAATGGAGAGAGGGGATTGCTCAAGGCAAGTCAAATTCATGAATCACACCTTTTAACATTCTTAGCTGTCTATGGTCATCATCTTTGCTGTCTCTCGTCTGCGGTGGCATATTAAAAAAAAATAAGATAATCCTCTAGATGCTCACTGAACTGAAATCTGGCGAGATATGATGAGGTCTCATATAACAAAATAAGTGTATATATATATGTCATACAAATTAACAGCCCTTAATCAATACCATTAACCATTGTACCTTACTACCTTGTACTTTACTTGATAAATTTACCATCTATCCATCCATCCATACTTCCATATATTTTCAGTCGTACCGTAATTTCTCATGTATAATGCGCATTTTCCCCCCCCAAAGAAATTGTCAAAAGTCAATAGTGCACATTATACATAGGTATAGGGGCAAATGGAAAAAACTTTCACATTTTATAACTGTATGTTGCCATCTAGTGGTTATGAAAAAGCTGTACACTTTCATTCCAAAATGCCACCGTCACCTAGTGGCTATAAAAACCTTGTAGCCGACACTTTCATTCCAATATGACAGGGGTATGTATGACTGGATATATGTACAGTTATGATCATAAGTTTACATACCCTGGCAGAATTTGTGAATTATTGTTTTTTTTAAATATGACTGACTGAACAACAACCATCATTAATTTTACCATCATTAATCATTTTTGATGATAAGGCTTTTCTGAAATGCTTGACAGTTTAATTTGAATCCCATTAAAATAAAACTAAATGTGTTTCGACTGGCCCTTCATGTTTTCTTTAAAGAATTGTACCCATCTTACAAATTCTGCCTGGGTAATTAAACATATGAGCACAACTGTGTGTTTTCAAATTTACTAAATAAAAGTAGGGCTGTTAAATTAAAAATAAGAGCAAGTAAATTAAAAAAAGGATTACGTGTTCAAATAAAGTGCTTAGCTTCAGAATAATTATTAGAAAAAAAACTAACAAAATAAAGATAATACTTGATGTTTTGATCATATGGGTAGAAGCAAAATCATGCATTGTAAAAATGCAATATACATAGGTAGAAGGGTTTTCCAGAATTTAGAGGTCAACTTTGGGGGTGCGCATTATACACGAGAAATTACGGTACTTGTCCTCCAACCACATTCACATTTACCACTAAACCCAACAAGCGTGTTTTTGGAATATGGGAGGAAGCCGGAGTGCCAGCACGGGGAGCAAATGTAAATGCCACACAGGAAGGCCGGAGCTGAGATTCAAACCCAAAACTTAGAACTGTGAGGCAGACGTGATAACAACTAGACTGACGTGATAACCATTAGACGACCATGCTGCTTTGCACATTTTGAAACTTAGTGTACTTAACAATGGAGGCTGGATCATTTTTGAGTGCAACATCGTGCTGCCCCCACTCCACTATGTAGGCATAAATAAAAGCCACCGTGGATTGTAAAGTTTACAACTATTGTAAAATACAACTATTGAGGAAGATGCTTCCCTGAATTTGATCCCTTTTGTAATTTTTATTTATTGGCAGTTGTATATTGACTTGTTAACACACACACACACACGTTTGTGTGACTGCAAAAGTAACTTGAAACATAAGCCATCCTAAAATAACAAAATGCAATGTGTCGTGTGTGTCAGTTGAGCCAACCAGTTACATATCTTTTTGTTTGTTTTATAACACCTCCTTAGAGCGTTCAATCAACTCTGGCACAGGCGACTTTTATGGCATTTAGGGACCATTAACACCACAGTCTTAAAATCTTGGACTTTCACCCTGCAAATATTGTTACTTGTCACAATTTATGTTAGTTTTAAAGAGCTAAACCTGCTGGAATTACAGCCTTGTACAATGCATGCCAAGATATTCCGCAGACTTGATTTAAACAGTTTCTCGAAACACATCATGCGTGTTTGAAATATAATGACATTCATAAGTAAATCCTCACTATACTATTTTATTATTATTATTAATATTGTTTTAAAGCCAAATATTTTCATACCATAAGACTATATTGTTGTTAACATTGAATGTAAAACAATATTGATTTCTGGCCACGTCCGGTTATCCCAGATTTGAAAATCATCTGGGATGTCACTATCTTGTAAATATATATTTTTTATTATTATTTGTAATAGCATTATTTAAAAACAAATCAAAGTTGGTAGCTATTCGTCTGTGGCACTGTGAATCTCTTTGTTTAGTCTCGTGCAGTTCATTCTCTTTTGAGAGTTGACTGCAGTTACACCGCGACAGTATTTTGGCCTGTAACTCGTCAGATGTGTCTCTGCTACTATGCTGTGGCTAACAAAGCACGCCAGGAAGAAATGTTACCTTTGTAATTTAATTTGTGGCGATAATAAAAAGAAATAAATAGTTAAAAGTAGGTAGAAACTTGAGTTGCGCGATTACAAAACTGTATTCTTGCAAACCCAGCGGCATTTCACAAGCACATTAAAATCACACATTGTTTAATTGGTTGCCATAGGTTTCCCTTCTCATCCCTTGAGCTGGCGGCACGGTGAACGACTGGTTAGCACATCTGCCTCACAGTTCTGAGGACCGGGGTTCAAATCCCGGCCCCGCCTGTGTGAAGTTTGCATGTTTTCCCCTTGCCTCTGTGGGTTTCCTCCCACATCCCCAAACATCCGTGGTAGGTTGATTGAGGACTCTGAATTCCCCGCCGGTTTGAATGTGTGCGCGATTGGTTGTTTGTTTATATGTGCCCTGCGATTGGCTGGTGACCAGTTCAGGGTGTACACCGCCTCTCGCCCCAAAGTTAGCTGGGATAGGCTGCAGCACGCCCGCAACCCTTGTGCGGATAACGCGGTACAGACAATGGATGGATGGATCCCTTGAGCTTATTTTTCACATATATTGCAGCAAATATTCACTTATGCACAAATGTGTCTATTCCCTGTTGACAGCATGATTTTCAATGAATGAGTGAACTGTTTGTAAAATGTTTGATTACCACTCCATCACTTGATATTCCTTAATTTACTGTGTGACTGTCTTTGACATTCGGAGTGTTATGAATAAGTCGGAGTGATATGTGGCATGTAGTGAAGACATCAAACAGTAGACTTAACGTTTAGGCAGCATTACGTTCTTTGTAGTGAAGAGCTTAAGCAACTTAGCAGAAGAATTACAATTTTGTTCATCCAAAATCAAGATTAAAGACCTTGAAAGTCACTGGTATCTTTGACAAAGCTGAGGGAAAGAGAGGTCTACTCCCGAGAGCATTTCTGTATCCCTGCCAACAAAAGGATACTTACATTATAGCCTGAAGTAGTTATAGTGAAATCGGTCAACGATAGAGAAAGAGGCTGGTATTGAAATCTGTGTAACTTACTGTAGGTTGTGAAATCTAAATGTAGCAGTTGGAGAGTAGATGGTTGTATGTCCTGAAGGCATCTTATCTAAGATAACATTTGAATCGGGTCTCTGCATGCTTCAGATGATCACAGAGGCTTGGCAGCTGCAGTATTGCTCAGCGACAAGCTTACGCACACTGCATCTTCACTACAAGCTACTGCAGCAATTGCTTGATTACGTTTTGGTTTTTTTCCGTGTCAGCAGGCAAAAAGGTGATTTTCTCTTAAGGACACGAATGTTGTTTTAATATTCATACACAGTGAGGTGAACCTTGTCTTGTTTAACAATTAGTGTTTCATTTACCGTTATGTGTGCGGCATATCTTTTCCCGACTAATGGAAATAAAATGAAAACCAATGAAGAGGATTAACAGGAAATTACACCCGTTGTTTATTTAACAACACAACCTGGATTTTTCATTCCTTTGAACATGGCTATAAAGCAACATTAGTTTAAATAAAACAATGAATTGTGCATGTTACCATTTGGAAATATTACAAATAATGAAAAATTTATGAGTTGACATAAAAGCACACATTAGGTTAAAAGCCTGCTTTGGCATGCTTCCCTCTGTCACATTATCACTTCAAAAATGGCCAGCAGGTGCAACAGCACCAACTGTGTGTCTCTGTGGCCCCAAACTCTTTAGACATTTCATTTGCTGCCTGCTTATTTGCTTCTCGACATGCCTTGTGTTTGGATAAATGCATAAATTGGCTTCTTAGTAAAGGGGGTTTATATAGACCATGATGCATATTAAATACAGCCAATACTCAAATCATGTAAAAATATGCAACTCATCCCTGTTAGAGACTGAGATTAAAATGACATGACATATAAATAAAATGAAATATGTGCGGTTTACAAGTTGTTGTCCCTTGACCTAGTTCATGTTTACATGATGATAGATCATCATGTAAACATGAACAAGGTCAAGGGACAAGTGACAGTAAATGAAAACAAAAGTTGAAGTATTACTGAGATACCGACTTGTTAACATGGCTAATCTAACTTCCTTCACTGTTTAGCGTTGAGCTGGGAGAAGCGCTCTCTGAATGTTAAAGTTTAAGGGCGCTATTTTCTTGAACGGTGTAAATCTGGCACGACAAGCGCCACAACTGGGTGGCTAGGGGTGGGTAAGACTAATTAACTTTGTCGACAAGCGCAGCCCGGCGGATCTGAGAGTGGGCAGACTGCTCCGCTGTGGGAGTGTTTACCGCCGACTTCATTCGCTGCCAATCAGAGCGGCTCCTCCCGTTCCCTTTAAATGTGCCGCAGTAACCGTCTCGACGGAGACATATCTGTGCGGAAGAGGACAATACGTAATCGCAGCGATCTGTGCGTGAGTGGAGCATTGTCATTGCTCTTGACTGGTGCGGCAACAGACAATGTGAGTGGGTCCCCTTATTAAATACAGAATGACTGACTGTAAAGTTGCCACTACAGAGACTCTCTATAATGGCAACTTTACAGTCATAATGTATCTTTGCCATCAAGAAACCACCTATTTACTGTTTATACATACATAAGGACATACAACATACAGTAAATGATGTCAGTGTGAAAAAATATACCAAACTGAAGTACTGCACGGTGCTTTATTGTAATCCACAGGGTTTTCTTTGCTGAAAGAATCCATTTTCTTGCTGCTGTCAGTGATGTGGCCGACAAACCTGTGCCAAGAAGTAAATAAACGGGAACAGCACACTGAACCTAGAGCAGGTCCTACCACTTTCAAATCATTACAGTACTTTAGAAGTAGGATACATGAGCCTATAACCTCGTCATTTGGGCAGCGACTGTCATTATTTCGACTTGGGAGTCTGTGGGTTTGAACCCAACTCGCGTACAGTCATGCACTTCTTGCTTTCTAGCAACACACCAGATTTGCTTCATATTGCTGTGTTGTCTTTTAAAATCGTTCTCAAGATTTAAAGTAAGAGTTGGTGGTGTGCGCAGTGTTGCCTTTTGCTGTCAGCTACAGTGATTGACTTCACAAGGCAGGCGAGGTCGCTTTACATTTGGAGCATCTTCATCATCCATCCATACATCCATTTTCTTTACCCGATTCTCCTCACTAGGGTCGCGGGCTGCTGGAGCCTATCCCAGCTATCATCGAGCGGGAGGCGGGGTACGCCCTGAACCGGTCGTCAGCCAATCGAAGAGCACATAGAAACAAACAACCATTCGCACCCACATTCACACCTGCGGGCAATTTAGAGTCTTCAATCAACCTACCACGCATGTTTTTGGGATGTGGGAGGAAACCGGAGTGCCCGGAGAAAACCCACGCAGGCACGGGGAGAACATGCAAACTCCACACAGGCGGGGCCGGGTTTTGAACCCCGGTCCCCAGAACTGTGAGGCAGATGCGATAACCAGTCGGTCGCCCTGCCGGCCATCTTCATCATGTACCTAATAATCATTTTGCAGCCACTGCAATGCGAAAGAAAAGTGACTTACATAGTTGTGTTTGGCCTCCAAAAAAACATTTATAATTCTGATATCATCATAGAAGAAAAACCTGACTTTTTTTTTTACCTTAAAGTAACATCTTTGTTTAATTTATTGTCACGAAAGCGCAAAAAGAAGTGACGGAAACTGTTGTCAGACTAAGATTATTTCCTTTTTTATTTGTATTGTTGGAATGACAAATCACTGTCTTTTGCGCATCATTTCACCACATGACAGCACAAAGTAATTGGAAAAAAAGTATAGTGGTTGTAAATTAATTCAAATGTGTCAAAAAATAAATAAGTCAGATACTGCTATTATCATCTGCTGGGCAATTAGGGAGAATGGAGAATGCAGGTGTAAGGTATTTTCACTCTGGTTTTACTTTTTAGACCCAAGTTGGCTCGATTCCTGTGACAGTAATGCAGCCCCAGAGATGTTCTAAAAGGAGAGATAGCAAACTGGCACTTTTCCCAAGTGTAAAGGCTGCCTAACATATACCTAAGACCCAGTGGTATTTGTTCTTCAGCAACACAGAACATTCTCCAGACAAGTCCTAGACACTGTTGGCGTGATTTTACTTCTATGTAATGCGCATGTTGTTTTCATTATGCCATGTTTGTACTGTGGAAAAAGGCCGCACTTAGATCTTGCTACTTTATCATGTTGTCTCACTGGCACTCACATCCCAAGATGGGCTTGGCGAAGTGGTGGGGCTTTGCTCATTATTGGAACTCATATACACTCACACTGTGATGACGAAGAGCAATTAGGGGTGTAGAATCACGCTCGATGACCTTTAGGCTTCAGAGGAGCTGGGGCTTGCACCAGTAATTTTCTTCTACACTACCACCTGAGCCATTACAGGACAAAAAGTTTTCCTTTGAGGCTGAGACATGAACTTCAGAGCCAGTTATCCATGAAAGATCATGCAAAGTTTATTGATTTGAAAACTTTTCTATTTGCGTCAAAAGTTATTCGATGGAATATTTTAATTGTTCAGAAGCCAATTGATTACACAAAAGCCAAAACTGTTCATTTTGATTCCAATTCTCCCAGCTGATTGCATTCTGAAGCTGAAGCCCCCCCTAAAAATGTCTTAAGGCGCCCCCAAAATGTTTTGGTTGGTTCTGGTGAGTCCAAAATGTATGTGTATTAGCCCCCCTGAAACGGATCTTAAGCCCCCAGACAGAGGGAATTTTTTTGTCAGATATCTCCTCCCTCGCCGATTGTGATGTAAGGTTGGAAAACTTCGATTAACCTGAGCCGCACCTCCCGGTCGCCGATCGCCCCTCCACCCCCCACCCAACCATGTACATTACGACCAGCCCTGGGACTAGAGTGGAAAGGCATCGCCCAACCCCTCAGGATTTTTCAAACATATTTGTCACGTGGCCATATTTAGGATTGTTCAGCTTCGGCGTAGGTCTCTGCAATCTGACTACTATTGTAATTTCTGAGTGACAATAAAATTTAAAAGAGCGCAAGACAGCAAAGTCCATACAAAAGGGAGGAGTGTTTTTTGAAATTGAGCGTAACAATGTGGTTGTAAAAAGAACCCCAGAGGTTGTTGAGCCTCTTAGCACTGCATGGCAAGTAAGACTGAGTGTTAGTGTGGTGAAAGAGTTACATCACTGAAGAGGAATCCTTCTCCCCCCTGTGGCTCACTAGCCATGCATGCTTCTTTCTTTCAGCTGTTTCTCCGTTGATTGTATAAATGGGGGAAGGAAGGAATAGCTCAGTAATTGGGTCGCTTTTGTCAAATGTCAAGGAAGATTTTTCATTGCCAACAAGTCTTCATATAAATGTAGATTCAGGCAAATCCCACAAATCCGTTCGGAGCGTATTGACGTAACTGATCACTTGTTTGTTTTCTTCTTACTCTGTCATTGCAGGAACAACAGAGCGCGTCTGTCTGATACAGGGTACAGTCGAAGCCCTCAATGGTGTCCACAATTTCATTGCTGAGAAAGTCCGTGAGATGCCCCAGAGTGCTCAGAAGCCAGAACCAGTTAGCATACTGCAGCCACAGACCACAGTCAACCCTGACCGTATCAAACAGGTGTGTTCCTGTACAGTAAAGATTGTTTGTGTCTAATAAAGATGGTGAAGACGATCTCCTGTTTAAAACCAAAAGCAAAAGATGTCAGATAAAGTTGCTGCCACCTTGTGCTGATGACATAGATGAAACCACAATATGGAAGTATTGATTGGTGGATGGGTCATTCGGACCCAATCAAAAGTAATTTATAGACAGCAGAATAACATGATTTGAGTTTGAAATAAATAAAAATAAATCAGTAATTTATCCTCACTTTGCACCCATAAATCAGATTTAATAAGAATACACTCAAACAAAAACCTGGATTACAAACTGTACTGCAACCAGCCACAAGGGACCAATTGAGATATTTTTGTTTGGCCTTCGCGGGAGTTGTCATGTCATCCATCACTGAATACACTCTAGTTGTGTTGTGTGTGGTCTCTATGTGCAAGGCAAAGTTCACTTCTAGGACACTGCGTTTATTTGTTACCACTGTTAGTCATTCTCTGGGCCGTAACCCACCGGCTGGCAAGGTCAGGAAAAAGTGAGGGGATGTGGTTATTTTTACCTACAGTTTTTCATAGCAAGACAGAGCCATGTGACAGCTGTAGCTTAAACCCCGAGGATTAACAAATCGCTGAGTAAAGCGGACGCTGGCATAGCCCCGACTCAGTCAGAGTGTTTATGCTGTTAAAAGGTCCTCTTGTTCATTTGCTGCTATTATATATATAATTTATATTTTTCTGCAGGCCAAACTGATTGTGCCCAACAGCACAGCTGGGCTGATTATTGGCAAGGGAGGAGCCACAGTCAAAGCAGTGATGGAGCAGTCAGGGGCTTGGGTGCAGCTCTCCCAGAAGCCGGAGGGCATCAACCTGCAGGAGCGAGTGGTAACAATCAGTGGTGAGCCTGAACAGAACCGTAAGGCAGTGGAAATCATAGTACAGAAAATCCAGGAGGACCCTCAGAGCAGCAGCTGCCTCAACATCAGTTATTCCAACGTCTCCGGCCCAGTTGCTAACTCCAACCCCACCGGATCCCCCTATGCCAACACGGCCGAGGTGCTGCCTAACGCAGCCGCGGCAGCTGCCACTGCATCCAGCCTTCTGGGCCAGGTCGGCTTGACAGGAATGGGTGCCTTCCCTGCTACCATGTCTAGCTTCTCCGGCAATGACCTCCTGGCCATCACGTCAGCCCTCAACACACTGGCCAGCTATGGCTACAATACCAACACCTTGGGCCTGGGCCTTAACCCTGCAGCAGCCTCTGGTGTCCTCGCTGCAGTAGCAGCGAGTGCTAACCCGGCGGCCGCTGCTGCAGCTAACCTCCTAGCCTCCTACGCTAGCGATGCCTCCGGCAGTGCTGGCCACCCTGCGACTGGGCTTGGTGGTTTCTCCCTGGGTTCTCTTGCAGCTGCTACAGGTGCTTCCAATGGTTACTTAAACGCTTCATCCCCACTGATGGCCTCCTCCCTATTAGCCACAGAGAAGCTTGCAGATGGAGCCAAGGACGTGGTTGAAATTGCTGTACCTGAAAATCTGGTTGGTGCAATTTTGGGAAAAGGAGGAAAAACGCTGGTAGAGTACCAGGAGCTAACAGGAGCCCGCATCCAGATCTCCAAAAAGGGAGAATTCATTCCTGGTACTCGGAACCGTAAAGTCACCATAACAGGGTCGCCAGCAGCTACGCAAGCGGCGCAGTATCTGATCAGCCAGCGGATCACTTATGAGCAGGGCGTGCGTGCTACCAACCCGCAGAAAGTGGGCTAAAAGGAAAGAGCGAAGGAAGGAAGGAAGGAAGGGAGGGAGGGAGGGAGGGAGGGAGGGAGGAAGGAAGGAAGGAAGGAAGGAAGGAAGGAAGGAAGGAAGGAAGGAAGGAAGGAAGGAAGGAAGGAAGGAAGGAAGGAAAGGATGAGGACAGAGCTATGGGGGAATTCTAGAGGGTCACAATGAGGAAGAAAGAGAAATGTCCAAATATTTGTTTAATATTTCAGAATCAAATGAGAGGATCAAAAAGGAGGAGGAGGGGGAGACACCGAAGACAAGTGTGTGTGATATTTGAATGTGTTTTAGGACTGATGTGTCCTGATGTTTTTTAAAAGTTTGTGTTGAGTCCTTTCTGACGATGGTGATCAGAGTAAGCTGAACTGGTCCACTGCCAAGCTGCAGATTCAAGGGTGAGGCAAATGGTTTCACCTTCCTCGAAAACCTCATTGCTGATTTACTTTCTTTCATTTTGTTTTTCATTTTGGTTCAATGGTTTTGATGTCAGTTGAAGACCTCACTCAGCTCCCGGTGAGTTGAGCATGTCCAGTGAGGTCCCAGCCAACAAATGGGGTTGTTTCACAAATCTTTCTTTTTGTATATAATGCAGAAGGCACTGTTATGGGGGGAGCCATTTTACAACAAGCACCTGAGGTCACCTCAGTTTACCGGAAGCAAATCATTTACTTAATACCTATGTTGGCATTTGTTGAAATCTTACATTGTCATTGAAATTTCAAAATTTGGGTATTTTATATTTTTAACCATTATTTATTCAACTGATCAGATTCAATTAAAAATTGGTTATTTAAACCTGTGAATGCAGGTTGATCTGAATGTAAAAAAAAAACAAAAAAAAAAAAAAAAATATTTGCCTATTGATACTTTTTATTTACAGGGATCAAATGTTTTGCAGTGAAAGAAATGTAAAAGTCAAGCCCAGTCTGAACTTCACAGTTGCAGTCTGCGATTATAGTTCAGGGGCTCAATAATCCATGTGAGAGGATAGAGAAGACACACAGGAATGTATAAATATATTTAACACGAAAACACACATACAGTAGCTAACACTCCCACAAATGCACAAACATTGAATTATATCCAGTCATGGCAACAAACACCCTGAAATAGGTTCTTTTTTTTATTATTTTTTTCTTTTTTTTTTTAACCCTTTATTGGTGCTACAGGATTAGATGTATATACTTTACCCATTATCACATCAAAATCTCCCGCTCCCACTTGGCTGACTTATTGCCGAGTCATGAAGTAGCCCAGAAGATGTGACCCATGCTGTAACATGATGGAAAGGGTTTTCAGCATTTCAATCCAGTATTTAGGTCTCAAGCCTATCCTTACCCACTTCAAATTTGCTATAGCCAAAACATTTGCCTTACTGTCATATGCGCATATCCCTATAATGAATTCAAATATCGGACTTGCGCTCAAGTTGTAAGTAGTATGTACCCTCTTCGGAGCAAAGGGAACAACAACGCTGTGGGAATCAATATCTGTGAACAAACGAACGATTGCCTTTACATACAAGGGTACCAAATATTCTTCAGAGGCATCCTCTAATGAAAGGGAAATAGAGTGACACTTGAAAAGAAGGCTTGGTCACAGTTTCCGTGTGAGCCATCCTTCTCGATTTGCATCAAGACAAAAAAAAAAAAAAAAATGATTCTTTCAGTTTGTCCAGGCAGCCTTTTATCAATCCCAAAACACGTGACTCGTCACTAACTTTGGGCGGACAATGTAATAAAACATCACATCAATATTTTTGAATCACTGTCTTTCATGGATAATAGTTAATCTAAAGCACGGAGGCCAACTATTTAGAGCATTTCTAAGCACTCGAAGAGTACCTTGGCCTCCCGCCGCGCTGCTATCCATTGTGTTCATCTTGAGTACTCTTGGTCTATGAAGACTGCACTGTGAGACATTAAGAACACAATGTGAGGCTTGTCTGTCACTTCTGGGATGTGTGGATATATTTCATGTGCACATCTGTGTCACGCACAGACAAGACCTGACAATACTGACGAGAGGGACATCTCCATAAGCGCATTTATCTTCCAATGTCTCATGACGTTCGTCAGCGCAGGCACACTGCTCTTAGATTAGAGGATGTGTTCTGATCAGCAAACGTGTTTCTTCTCCCTAGTTATATCATACCTATCTCCTCAGTCCCTGTCAACCAAAGCTCTATTATCAGCTTGCTGTGAGGGTTATACGCACAGCCAAGCAATATCCAAGACAATTTGATCCGTTGACATTTTTGGGGAACATTTTAACCCCCAGTCTTTTGTCCCTCCACCTTTCTTGATAATTCATAGCATTTCTGAAAGCAAACGGGTTGTCTGTGTGAACATGTTGTGTGGCTATTGCCACAGTAGGCCTCTCTTCCTGGATGACTGCAAAGTCCTCCATTACCAATCTGGCTACTTGTGAAACAATTGTCTAATAGAACATTGTACTGCCCAGTGTTTTAGCATATAACAAAACACAAGCACAAAACAAGGGGGTTTATCAATGCAACTGGACTGCTTGATTGCAGGGAGCTATTTTTTTCAAACCTCTGATCAAAACAGTGCCAAATACTATATCTCTCTGCACCTCATTAACTTTCCTCTTTCTCTCGACATCTTATTCCCCCTTTGCATGTTGCCGTTTGTCATCATTCTTGGTTTCCACTGGTGACCTAATAGCTCTCTGTGCTTTTTCCTCCTGTACAGTACACTGTGCTCTCTCCCCCACTTTCTCCTTTCTCTCCCGTCTTGTCTTCTCATGAGCGGTGTTGGGTGTGCTGCTGGTGGGAGTTATGCACTAGGTCGTAAGGGTACGAAACTATTTTGCCAGGCTGCAGAGTTCACAAGGCTAAAATGCACAGAAAACACCTGCCTCCAAAACTGTGACACCCACTACTAGACCAACCAGCAATTTTAACTCAAAAGTGTCCAATTCAGTCTATAACGAGAATAAATAGGACTTAGGGGGGGGGGGGAATAAAAATGGAAAATGACTTTTTTTTTTTTTCCCCCAGATGAAAGCAGATATTGGTTGAGCATTCATGAATATTCATATGTCAGCTGAATAATTAGAGCTCATGTCACAGCCTCTTAACAAAGCAAACAGAACGCATAGGTTAAATGAAAGTACGTTGGAAACTTGTTTGTGACCTCAAGCTGAAACAATGACATCCTTTATGCATATCCTCTTATCTGAAAATGACTAGAATTCATTTCTGTGGAATACAATGTCATGTCATATGATCTATATGTACTTTATTGTAGCTATTCTAGTTTGTAGTCTAAATGCAGTCCAGCGTTGTCAATACAATGTAAACTATGTTATACTTGTGTGGATGATGAGAGTGCCAACTAAGCCTGATTAAGATTAGCTTTGCAATTTGTTTGTGCATTATGATGACTCATCAACCGGTGGTGTCCATATTTCTGTCACTGATTATTTAGTTTGACAGTAAGAAAATGTAAAGAATACTGGAAGCAATATAGTAGCATGTTGTCCTGTTTTTGTGTTTCATGTCTGTTGTATGAACATTTGAAGTTACTAAAATTTTGAATGAATAGGTTTACATGTACTTTTTGTAAGTTATGAAGATGCTGCTATTTGATAAGTAAACTATACAAAATATTTTAGTTGAAAAGATGTCTGGTCAGTTGATTAGAAATATGCTCCTCGAGATGGGGGCATACAACGAGGTGTATAGAATACTATACAGTATTGATAAGATCATAAAAGTAATAATAGACTCCATAGTACAACCTGTGCCAAACTAGACCTCTGCAGCTTCTGAAATTGTAGATGTGCGATCAATTGTTAGATATCAATAACTTGTTTAGAAGTGCTGATCAAGTGCCAACCAAACACTGTCTTTTAAGTTAAGAAAAGATAATCAAATACATTATGTAAGAAAACAAAGGACATGAAACTGTCTGTGCATTGTTTTATCCCATAGGTACATAGAATAAGAGTAAAAGATTGTGATTTTTATGGATCCATGTTGTTTTACACTCCATGCATCCTTTGCGTGTTTGTTTGACCTGTGGCTTAAGTACTGCTGTTTTTTTTTTTTTTCACAATGTCTCTATTGGCCAGCATGCACTAAGCATTACATGTTATAAGCATTCATAACATAGCCATTAACAATCAAAAGTGTGTTTGTGGAGTTAGGTGTTATCTTTTTGCACGTCTTCTAATGCATGGTATCAAAGAAAAATATTTCGCCGAAAAAAAGTTACAGAAATTGCGAGGTGACTCGTATGTAACATTCAGAACACTGCATGCAGTCAAATGTAGTGCACTTCAGTTTACTCACCTCATGTTTATGAAGTTGTGTTTTAATGTTGTGAGTTGGAAGGGAGTTTATTATTGTCATGTTGGCCCAGAAAAAGAGCACTGACACAGCACCCATATCTCAGATTAAAGACATCGTCAGAGAAGATGTTTTGATTCATCGGTTCAGGAAGACGTTTAAAAGAAAAGATAAAAGGGGAAACAAGCAAATGTGAAAATGTAATTGGCTCGTTTTTTTTTTTTTTTTTTTTTTTTTTTTTTTTGGGGGGGGGGGGATTTCACACACTTATTTTATTTTACAAACAGGTTCATCCTCATCTGTCCCATTTTTATTTATTTATTTGTTTTGGTCACAGCTTGAAAGACTACTTCTAATCTATGAATGTACCCATTAGTTTTGATTTGATTTTCTCAGTCTTTTAATGTAAAAATCAGGGCAGGAATGTCACAAACATGTAGAGTTAATATCTATATCAGATTTCAGCTATAGTCAGGTAGGCCTTTCATGGCCATTGTCATGAACCAGATGTGTTTAACCCAATTTCCAATTCACTGTTAACATTACCTTGTTTGTTTGGTGTTGCATAATTGCACTTTACTGATAATTGGGTCATAGTAGGTGTGAAATGAAGCAAACCATGTTGACTTACTCTCTTTGTTTTTGTTCTGATGTAATTTGTATTTATTAATCCTGTTGGGCGAATGATAGAAAGGGCTGGAGTCTCAAGACAAAATAGAGAATTAGCACACGTTTCTCCTCTCAAAAGCGTTGTCCTTCACATTCCCTTCAGCAGAAGTTTGTGTCAATCACTTGAGTGCTTTGTTTTTAACTAAAACGTGAGCGACCACAAGGAATCTATAGTTTGTCTTTTTTTTTTTCTTTTTTTTTTATAGCTATCCTCGTTGACCGTGTCTTGAAATTAAGAAAACACACGTAATTTATCGAACCAATTCCCTGGGGGGCCGAAGGCGCTAAGGGATCCATTTTGAATATAACAGTCAAGTCTAAGAGGCATAATCAGCACCAGCAAAAGGATGATTCTCTTTGCCACCTCGACATAACAAAAATAACGGAGGAAAACAATTAGATGTAGAACGCTGAAGGCCTAGTTACATGAGTGATATTTACGTCTCATTCTCTTAGGCTTCCAGCCCTCACCACTCTATTGCATTCGCTGCTCCATATCTGAATGCCAAATGGATTACTGTACCATTCTCAAAGTATATTCACTCCACATGTGTTCTGGACATTCGTCGGCCTCCATTGAGCCCTTTCACAAGAAGGCTAGGACTGGTAAACTCTACAGACTGGCTAAGGCTGCTTGCCCCCCACCCTTAAAACCTCATCTACCTGCGCCTCACTGTTGAACAGCCCCACTCTTTGCGTTTCAGTTCAATGACCACCCGGTACTGTGTTCACCCTTTAACTGGCTTCAAATATTTCGGACAACTTTCATCTGAGAAAAGAAGATTCTTGCCAATCAACCGTGGCCATAATTCTGTCTTTGACCCTCGTAACCTCCCATGAACTTGGTTGACTTTTTCATCCCCAAGAACTCATGTATATGTTAGATATGTTTCACCATGTTGACTGTCAAACAGCTATAATTGTGTTTCTTTTACTGTGCAGGGTTGAACACTTGCTTAATAAGTGTACACTGAAGGAAGCACGCCAGTACATTTATGACATTGTAAATGTTCTTTTATTTCCTTTTTTTTTTTTTTTTTTTCAAACTTCAGTTGACCTCTGTTTGTTACATCTCAGAGGAGAAAAAAAAAATGGACTGACAGCATACATGCTAGTAATTCAATTTAAGAAAAGTGATGTATTTTGATTGGGAACACTTCTGTCTTTCATTTGTCACAAGGAGGATGTGAGAAAGTCCAAAACGTTAGTTAACAACCTGAAGGGCTTTCAAGGCCAGAATTAACATATCTTTGAAAATGAAAAGTGATTATATTCACAAATGTTCGGCCAATGCCTTATAGTGCCATTGTGGAAAATGTGTGAAAGATTTTTACAGCAATTTTTTTGTCAGGATGAGTGCCAAATAATTCTATACTGAGCCAAAAGGCAGCAAGCCTACATAACATAATGCTAGCTCACTGGAATGGTTGATGTAGGATCCATTCCTCTTGACAAACATCACCCTAATTTTAAGACATTAGAGCTCAGGCACCATTGTTATGCTGCCAGTCTGTTTTCGGCTTTTGTCAAAGAAACATCTCAGAAGCAGTATGTTTTCGAGATGATCAACTGTTGAAGACAAAGACAGCTACTGAGGCGGGAGAGGGGGAAGATTTTAAAATTCATTGTTTTATTGGTTTATTTGAACATTATTCATAAATAGATTTAACGGTAATGACTATTTAATGTAACTGTAGTACTGTGTTTGTAAAAGAAATTCAGTGAGTTGTGTTTTATGACTCGTGGACTACCAGTGAAGTCAGCATTTCAGTGTTAATAATGAATTGTTTTTTAAAGATTATTTTTGCGACGGCAACAGAGTCATTATAAATGTTCATTTTAACATCACTTGTCTTCCGTTTCTTCGTTTCCTCCACCTTGTCCACACGAGTCTGTCTGGCATAGAACTGCAAACAATACATCTCATGAAAGGGAAACGTTGTCGATTTCTGGAGTATTGAATCCGAATCCGTTGTAAACGAGCCAAACGATTAAATAAACCCGTGCAGACTAACCAAACTTGGTTATAACAATTACGCGTCAATTAAATGTCAGTCTCCCATGACTTTGACAGCACACTGTCATTGCCTCCAGAAGGTTCGATCTTGTGTGATGCCCAGCAAATGCAGTGTATGTATAAATGTGTAGACGCACGCACACACAGCCAAACTGTGTGTGTGTGTGTGTGTGTGTGTGTGTGTATATATATATATATATATATATATATATATATATATATATATATATATATATATATATATATATATACACACACACACACACACACGCGCAGTGAATACGGAAAGTCTTCAGACCCCCTTAAAGTTTTCACTCTTTGTTATATTGCAGCCATTTGCTAAAATCATTTAAGTTCATTTTTTTCCTCATTAATGTACACACAGCACTCCATATTGGCAGAAAAAAAAATGGAATTGTTGAAATTTTTGCAGTTTTATTAAAAAGGAAAAACTGAAATATCCCACAGTCATAAGTATCCAGACCCTTTGTTCAGTATTTCGTAGAAGCACCCTTTTGAGCCAATACAGCCATGAGTCTTTTTGGGAATGAAGTTTTTCAAACCTGGATTTGGAGATCCTCTGCCATTCTTCCTTGCAGATCCTCTCCAGTTCTGTCAGGTTGGATGGTGAACGTTGGTGGGCAGCCATTTTCAGGTCTCTTCAGAGATGCTCAATTGGGTTTTAAGTCAGGGCTTTGGCTGAGCCGTTCAAGAACAGTCACGGAGTTGTTCTGAAGCCACTCCTTCGTTATTTTAGCTGTGTGCTCAGGGTCATTGTCTTGCTGGAAGGTGAACCTTCGGCCCAGTCTGAGGTTCTGAGCACTCTGGAGAAGGTTTTCGTCCAGGAGCCTTCGTCCTGGAGCTTAGGCACAGTGATCTTTGGGTTCTTCTTTACCCCTCTCACCAAGGCTCATTTCCCCCGATTGCTCAGTTTGGCCGGACGGCCAGCTCTAGGAAAGGTTCTGGTCATCTTCCATTTCAGGATTATGGAGGCTATTGTGCTTTTAGGAACCTTAAGTGCAGCAGACATTTTTTTTTGTAACATTGGCCAGATCTGTGCCTTGCCACAATTCTGTCTCTGAGCTCTTCAGGCAGTTCCTTTGACCTCATGATTCTCATTTGTCTGACATGCACAGTGAGCATGTCACTTCCTCATCAAGTCCAATCGGTATACTCAAATACAGCTGGACTCCAATGAAGATGTAGAAACATCTCAAGGATGATCAGAAGAAATGGACAGCACCCGAGTTCAATATATGAGTGTCACAGCAAAGGGTCTGAATACTTATGGCTGTGTGATATTTCAGTTTTTCTGTTTTAATCTGCAAAAATGTCAACAATTCTTTTTTTCCCTGTCAATATGGGGTGCTGTGTGTACATCAAAGAGGAAGAAAATGAACTTATATGATTTTTGCAAATGGCTACAATACAACAAAGAGTGAAAAGGGGTCTGAATACTTTCCGTACCCATTGTATATACTGTATATGGAAAGACTCCACACTGATTCCACAACCTTTAAAATTCACATTAGTATTTCATTGCGGGACCATTTGCCTATCTGCCTGAATAATAAACAATATCGAACTAAATTTAATTGAAATTTGGTCTGTTTGCACAAGCACAAAAAACGACATAGCGAGTAGCAACACTATTGAACACAAGATGGTACAACAATACAATTGTTTACAAAATTAGGTAATATGAGAGTGACAGAGACATTTGATGACGAGCTAGTAAACCATAAAAATGGAAATGTCCATCCGTCTTTTTTCCTCACACTTTCACTGGTCAGGGTGACTGGCAAGGTGGAGCCGATGCCAGCTGGCCTGAGGTGAGAGGAGGGTAAACCTCAGAACGATCGCCTGTCCGTTGCAGCGCATGTACAAGCCACTTACACTCAGCTTCATATTATTTTGAAACTGTTATTTTGAGGTGAATCTACGACATATTGTTTCTATAATCGCCCCCAGCTTGACCCATACAATGTACAATTGTAATCTTTGCCACAGATATATATCAGATGCTTCGTTCACATACTGTATATTTAAATGTATTTATTAAACAACATACATTTAAGTGTTCATAATACAGTTCTGCTTTCATTTCATGCCCAATATTTATTTTTATACATATGAAAGCTAAATCACTTGTTGAATATGCATTGCAACTTCCAATTATCTTTCCCAGCTGCAGAGAAAATATGATTCCCGTTTTTCTCTACATCTGTATATATCCACCGTGTTCACTGTGTTGTGAATCCCCGCAGCAACATAAATCCAAGCTACATTTGATTCCTGCTTTGAGACAAGGTAGCAATGGGCTTGAATGATAAAACTGCGTTGTCAAGGAAACAGGTTGTTCTGAAGACTGCAAATATGTCGCACTGGGATGCTACTATACAATATTTCAACCTGCAGCCTCGATACCACTGAAATATTGAAGCTCTCCATTTCAATCCTTCAAAGTCATCCAGGTAATTGCCGGAGTAATATTTGCATTTATAATTCAGAGATGTTTAATAAGCAGTCTATTATCATCAAAATTATTGAAACCATACACTGCAAATCCCATTTGCAAACGCAAAGCATAGCTTTAGACAACCTTGAGGTGACAAGAGTGATGTATTCGAATGATGAATGGGGGAGAGAGGAACGACTGCTTTAGAAAAGACACTGACTCAGGCACCCCTTAACATGGCTCCTGATGTAACCATGGATACCTCTATTTCATGGATGGAGTAATTTTAGCTGGAGTGGGATCTGAAGGATAGATATCATTTTCTGCACTGCACATGATACACTAGCAAGTCTTAGTCTTAAACTACAGTATACTGAGATGCATATATTCTAATATTTTATGAACAATATTGCAGTATACTGTATTCGCTATGATGTTCACGAGACAAGGCAGCATGATGAGTTTTTACTCGCCGTGTCTACGTGGGTTTTCTTCAGGTAGTCTGGTTTCCTCCCACATTTTAAAAACATGCATTATGGTTAATTCAAGTGTCTAAATCGCCCAAAGGTGTGGATGTCGCTGAATGGTTAGTTTCCCCAATTCAGTTGCGACTGGCTCCAGTTACCACAACCCCGATGAGGACATGCAATATACAAAACGGATAAACGGATGTTCACAAGACATTGCCAAGTATGGTGCAATGCACAGTGAAACACTGACTTTTAAAAATAGTCAGTAAGTTTAATCATGGGGGCAGCAACCCTACGCGGGTGTTCCGTCTCGCCACGCGCTTTGTCCAGCTCTTCCGGGGGATCCCGAGTTGTGCCAGGCCAGCCGGGAAAACAGTCTCTCCAATGTGTCCTGGGTCTTTCCAAAAGCCTCCTCTCTGTTGGACATGCCCATAACACCTCACCTGAGAGGCGTCCATCCTAACCAGATACCCGAGCCACCTTATCAAGCTTTTTTTTTTTCAGCGCGCAGCGGCGGTGGCGCTATTCTGAACCCTGGATGACAGAGCTTCATACGTTATCTCTCAGGGAGAGCCCGTGCACACTATGGAGGAAACTCATTTCTGCCGCTTGTATCCATGATTTCGTTCTTTCGGTCCCAACCTACAGCTCGTGACCGTAAGTCAGAGTGGGAACATGGAGCGACCAATAAATCAAGAGCTTTGCCTTTCAGCTCTGCTCCTTCATCGTGAAAAGACCAATGCAGAGTCTGCATCGGTGCAGTCGGTGAACCGATCTGTCTTGACGATCTCCTGCTCCATTTTGCCCCGAACGGGAACAAGACCCCAAAATATTGTATCTACTAAACTTGGGGCAAGAACTTTACTGTCCCGGAGAGGACACGGTACCCTTTTCTGAATGAGCACCACGCTCTCAAGATTTGGAGGTGTTGATTCTAATCCCAACCACTTCACTCTGTTGCGAACTGCTCCGGCAAGAGTTGTTGAAAGAGTTATTTGGAATTGTTTGCTAGTGCCATTCTATTAGCACTGAAGTATCCATGCATCCATTTTCTTTACCGCTTATCCTCACTAGGGTCCCGGGCTGCTGGAGCCGAGCCCAGCTATCTTCGGGCGGGAAGCGGGGTACACCCTGAACTGGTCGCCAGCCAATCGCAGGGCAGCACTGAAGTGAACTACATACTACTACTACTTTGATTAATATTGTGTTAGTGGAATACAAATTAAAATGAATAATTTATCAAAGTACGAGCGGCGCCATTTTGGGAGTAAACGTCATCAGCCGGAGACTGAAAGTGACGTTACACGTACTCATCACACGCACTCATCGCCTTGTTTACGGCACATTTGAGTAAGTGTGTGTTTTCTTTTCTTTTTTTAATGGATCGGTTGGAACTGAAATTGTAAGGCTGTCAGCATAAAACCTAAGTGTGCAGACTGATTTTCCCCTGAAAATCTGATAAACTGCCTTTAAAATGTAGTCCACTATGCACATTTAAAATATCACAGAAATTTTTGACATCTTGGCTTTATATAAAACTTTAAAATCATTTAAAATCACCAACGTCAAATATGGAATTCATAATCCATCCATCCATCCATTTTCTGAGCCGCTTCTCCTCACTAGGGTCGCGGGCGTGCTGGAGCCTATCCCAGCTCTCATCGGGCAGGAGGCGGGGTACACCCTGAACTGGTTGCCAGCCAATCGCAGGGCACATAGAAACAAACAACCATTCGCACTCACAGTCACACCTACGGGCAATTTTAGAGTCTCCAATTAATGCATGTTTGTGGGATGTGGGAGGAAACCGGAGTGCCCGGAGAAAACCCACGCAGGCACGGGGAGAACATGCAAACTCCACACAGGCGGGGCCGGGGATTGAACCCAGGTCCTCAGAACTGTGAGGCTGACGCTCTAACCAGTCGTCCACCGTGCCGTCGTAATATAACCAATTACATTTTATTATACAATTGTATTTTGATTACTTTTCCTAATTTTGAATGAATGCATCAACATGACCCTTGGCTGTTTCCTCTAAAAAAGTGGAATATAAACCATTGGAAAAACGGTTTAAAACACTATATCACACCATGTTGACCTAATGACAAATGTGGACAAGTTAGGCAACATTGCCTCATATTGAGCTCAACCAATCAGCTGTGGTGTGTACTGAGGGTCTTCAGTGCCTTCTCTGCTGGCCGAAACACTTTCAAAAGCACTGACCTACAATTACAACTTAATTAAAATTATTAATTAATTATTTGTAATATATGTTATAATATATAATATAATGAACTATATATAATAATAGTATTAAATTTAATTCATTTCCAACAGCGTTTTATCTTAATTTCATATCATGCAGTCTTGGCTGCCCGGCTCCCAGTCATGTACAGTACTGCATTTGTTTTTTTTTGTCCAATCAGATTTCAGCTTCTATGTGTTGCCATGGAAATGTAATCTGCCCAAGTCCTTCAGAATCCCGAGTGCTGGTATCAAACAAGTAATACAAATTTTTTTTTAAAAAAAACACGCACACAATGCTGAAATGGTCCACCATTTTGTAAGTCGAGATCTGCAGGACAAATTGAAGCTCGGCTTCTAAACTGAAAGACGAGGAAATCGATGTGTCCCTTTTCACCGTATAGCCATAATCAGTTAATAGCAGCTATTTTATGAATGTTACAATCTAGCGACTGCAGATGTGCTAAAATGAGTGCTAAAAAGTGGACAGAGAATAGATAAACTGGATTCAGTGACAAAGACGTGATGCAATGAGTAGGTATGTTACTAATATTTTCAAAATACCTGCATATCAAAATAGATCTTTGGATAGAGGACTGATACTCGAATAAAATGAGCCCGAGTTTGTAAGAATCGGATAAGGATTAACGATTTTAGGCCACTTTTTATGTCACAAATCCACCCAAATTTTCTTGCCCCATAAATCAATGTACAGTAAATCATTAGGAAATGTGTGAATAGAAAAATGCCCAAATGTTTCTTATTGATTGAGACAGAAAGGTGATGTTTAAACAGGCCATTTTCCGATTTTTCGATGGCGGCGTCCTAATCGGGCCATCTCATTTTGCGGCTCAAACTGGAGAGCAAGCGGATCGTCAGATGAAGAATAGTGAATCACCACCATATAGTTTTCGATCGTCACCAAATCCCATGAACGTGTGATTTGCAGAACCAGAGGAAATCTCAAACGAATTGAAAATGTCAAAAAACGAGGTTTGTCCCGACAACGTAATCTAAAAAGAAAAGTATTACCCTGTGCGAAACAATGAGGAAAATATAATTTTGGTGGACCTCCGCTAAATTCCCGTGCCCAAAATACGGCACAGAAAAATGGAAAGAAAATGGTGGCCCTTTTTTTTCTTTTTTTTTTCCTGAATCTTTTGGTGGAGAAATAAGCCTCCGAGGAAAGCGGAGTAGCCGGAGAAAACACACATGCAAAGTCCGCACAGGCCAGGCCAGATTTGAACTGTGAGGCAGATGTGCTAACCATGCCGCCCTCATTTTTACCAATCTGAAATAATACATTTACGACTAATTGGATACAACTGAATTTTGGAACTTTATACCCAATTGAATTTGGTCTCAAATTGGAGGTCTTTATTGTGTACTTTTATGTGACTATATATAAAAAAAGGGAAAAACAAAACACAAAAAAACTTATCATTAAAGTAAGTAAAAAAAGAAAGTAATTGAAATAGTTACTAAAAACACCACCTTGACATTTTCAATTAGAATAATTTGTAATTGTAACCAACATGTACATTTGCAAGGTATATATTTCCAACACAATTAATGACTATGTTGTCTGTTTTTTTTGTGTGTGTTTGTTTATAACTTAATTAGTTCGATTAAGAGTTGAAAAAATAAAACTAAAATATTGCGTTGACCTCCAACATGGCGACGAGAGGTGCATGACGTCAGTGGAAAACTATCACACAGAGTATTATGAACATTATCAGAAAACTGCAATAAAAATGTTCCAAATAAAATACAATGCAATCCAAATATAGCTGTTATGCATCCGGCATGTAAACAAAATTATGTTTTATAGCCACTGTTCCTGAAAATAACTGGAGCAAAATATCATTTGAATTATTGACAGCATTTTTTTGGGGGGCACGCTTGTAGTTTGGTTCTCTGTCCAGTAGATGGCAGCAATGTAACAGTAAGCACGCAAATGAGAGGAGCGCTTCGGGGGTTCTGGCAGAAGCATTTCTGCAACTTGTACGTACTCTTGTGCTGCTAGCAGCGTTCAGGGTGTGTTTGTGTTGACGGACTACAACTACTTCGAGACTTACCAAACCTCGGCCGACTGCCCAGCTAAACTGGTTCCGTGACGCTGTCGCCTATTACGGTAAATCCTTGTTTTGTTTTGTTTTATACCTGACGACCAATGTAGGGTTAGATAACTATTGTCTCAAATAAAAGGTTGGTCCAATTCGACAGACAAGGTTGCGACCCTCGTCGTTAGTTAGTTAGTTAGCTAGCTAGCTTCGTGTTAGCCGATACTGTATTAGCAAGCTCAACGTTGCTGTTGCAGGCCTCCAAAATCAACACTGCTTTAAGTTTATGTTTTAAAATTAATTTCAGCCACGAAAATAACTTTTGTCTCCACCACCCCCTGGATTGATTCCAATAACAAAACGTTACACTTAAGTTTTCAAGCGTGAGTCACGGAACAAATGATACCGAATCATCTATGAAGACTGACAGTATTTCTTCCCAATTACCGGCCTGTGACAATTTGCTCACTGTTACAAGGCTTAAACTAAAAGCCTATTGGAGATCACAAACGAAGATACAGCAAAACAAACTTTGTATTTGTTGGTGAGTTTTTTGTTTTTTTTTGCACTTGGGGTGCGGCTGCTAGGAAACATTTGGGGGGCGTGTCACTCAAGTCTAAACGTAAACCGTGATGTTACATTGCGTTATAGATGGTGGGGAGATTACTTTGGAAATGTGGTTGGTTGCACTTAATTTACCCTGTTGAAAAGTTTATTATCTAGTTTATTTTAGCCTTGTCGCGTGTCTTTTGACGTAGTACTGTAAATATCTGAGGGCCAATGAAGTTATTTAAAAAAAAAAAAAAAAAAAAAAAAAGGATGTCGGTGGTGTGGGACTGACAACACGTCAGAGACAGACTACACGTAATGCCCAGATCAGCCTACAAGACAAATTTGCTCTTTCACGATTGCAGTGTCAAGACTATTGCAACAAAGTCTTGTATTCCGATACCACAGCACCCCATTTTTTTGCAATCATTGGGCTTTATCTTGTCAACTCAAATGCGAGCAAAAAACATGCATTAATTGGAGACTCTAAATTGCCCGTTGGTGTGACTGTGAGTGTGAATGGTTGGTTGTTTGTATGTGCCCTGCGATTGGCTGGCAACCAGTTCAGGGTATACCCCGCCTCCTGCCCGATGATAGCTGGGATAGACTCCAGCACGCCTGCGACTCTAGTGAGGAGAAGCGGTTCAGAAAATGGATGGATGGAAATTAGCACCTATTATTTCAGTCATGTAATGTTGGTTTGACCTGACTGATTAGAATACACGATCTGACTAGAGCAGTGATTTCCAACCACGTTGCCATCGTGCACAATATATTTGAATCCATAACCTATTATTTTTTAGACTTGTCGCGTGTCTTTTGGCGTAGTACTGTAAACATTTGATGGGCAATAAAGTTATTTAAAGAAAAAAATAAACTTTTCGGCAGTGTAGAACAGACAACACGTAATGCCCGGATCAGACAACAAGACAAATTTGCTCTTTCACGATGGCACTATGTCAGACTACTGCAATAAAATCTTGTATTCCGATACCACCGCATCCTACAATCATTGGGCTTCGTGTCAATGCAAACGCGACCGGATACACTCGTTACCATGGCGACGACAACTATAATGGATCGCGCCGTGTGTTTGTAAGAACAAAATGGGGAAAAAACGTGTGTTGGTGGTCACCGGTGCTCAGCAGAGGACGTTCGTTTAAGGCTTGCTTGAGGTATGTTCACATACTTTTAATACGATACGGCTAGCAAGCAGGCAACAAAAACGTTATGTAGCCTAGCAAGCTAGTGGTACCGCGAACGGTTGGACATAAACATGCCGCCGTTCTGTCAAATCATGCTCTGAAGTTTCGGTGTGGGCGAAGTAATTTAATTAAAATAAAGTAGTTTAATTACAGTAAGTTAGCACCCATTATTTCTGTCATGTTGAAATGTTGGTTTGACCTGGCTGATTACAATACACGACTTGACTAGAGCAGTGATTTCCCACATTCATGGAGCCAAGGAACATATTTTACAATTGAAAAATCTCACGGCACACCAATAAACAAAAATGTCACAAAAAGTGCATACAATAACTACTATATTTTCTTCCTGCCATTTAATAGAAGACGATTCATTTGTTCTGTCTGTCACTATGCCTCACTGGCATAAATAGAGGAACAAAGATACATTATTTATTATAAATATAATTTTTGGAGCAATTATGTAGACAAGTATATCCATCTTGTGATCGGATCGGTTATCGTTTTTTTAAACTCGCTGATCGGCCCCAAAAATCCTGATCGTGTTAAGCCTAATATATATATATATATATACACATACATACATACACACAGATACACACGATTGCCTCGCTTCTGCTTCCTCCTTTGCCGTTCGTGGCGCGATGGAGGAGTGGGAGTCGGAGTTGTTCTCGGCAGCCAAACCAGACTGCTTTCCGTAGCTCCTCAATGAGAGTAGACTTTTACCTCTGTAAAAGTAGTTCTGCCTGTGTCGAGCAGCAACCTACGACTGTATCTGTATCAGAGCGAACTTGGTGCGTGAGAGTTAACTGTTGCGATAAACCCGTATTTTAAGTAGGACTCCTAATAGTGTTGTTTCGTTCGCGAACGTTTCGTTCAAAAGAACAAACCTTTTCAGTAAATGTAATGAACTGAATTAGTTTATGAAATTATTTTGTTCTTTGAGCTCTGCCGCCTTTGGCCAGCCCGCTCGGACCGGAAACAGAAGCGTTCTGTGCAGTCTCGACGTGCTCACCGTGCCGTCCGTGTGTGTGTGTGTGTGTGTGTGTGCGTGTGTATCCATCCATCCATTCATCCATCCATCCATCCATCCATCCATCCATCTATGTGTATCTCTCTCTCTCGTCTCTTGCGCCAGTGTTTATTTTCGAATAATTTGTTTCATTTCATATTCACAGCTGACTAAAGATGTCGTTTGCCAGAAAGTTTATTGGTGGCCTAATTAATGTCATCGGGTGAGAAACTGCACAAACAATCATCCAAATGCAAAACATGCAGTTTGTTGTCTAAACTTCTCAATTTAATTGTGCTTTTGCAGTAATATTGACCCAGCCCAATTCATTCCCTCTGAACCCGTGAGTGACATGCATTCCTATTTAACCCAATGTGTGCATTACTGCACCATTAACTCCGACCATTGACAATGTTTTTAATGTTCTCGCAGCCTGAGCCTCGCAGACCTCTTGCATATGCAGAACAGCATGAGAGTGATGAAGAGAAACAGTTCCGCAGAGTCTTCCAGCAACTTGCTGGAGATGTGAGTATACCACCCAACCAATCTATCTATATAATTGCCTATATTAATTGTTTCAACTGTTAATCACATCAAAACACTTTGTCATGTTATAACAATACCCTTAAAAATAAATAGCTTACAGAGGATTTGATTTTCTTATTAAATTTGTTTTTTTTTTAATGCAGCGAGGACCCTCCTTAGTTTCTACTAACAACGAAGGCTAACCGTAGCTCCTCCCTGACATACAAAGATCTTAGGCTCTCATTAGAGATCTATGACTTCAACAATATTCCCTTGACACCAATTACTGCTTTCCGATTAGCCAGGGCTTTGGTGCTATCTTGAGGCATATTGGGGTGTTACAGAAAGAGCAAACATTATGCGGAAACGGTGGTATCTTTATGATTTGTAGCCCCAACTGGTTTTGTGTTTAGCACATATGTGGCTTCTCTATCTTCTGACCCTGTGGGTCGTTCTCATTCCATTATTTGCAAGCGCCTCTTTTCTTGATTCACGGTTTACTCCCACCAAAGACTTGATCTGTAGCAGTGCCCGCAACCTAGTTAGCCAGCCACCAGGGGGCGAACGCATGCTCAAGGCTTCATTAAGCTCCGGCACTGCGCTCCGGTGCCAACTTCAAAATTAAAGCCTAAAATGGCATTGATGTCCAATTATATATGAAGCTTTTACTTCGAAGTGGGACCTCTCAGCACGTTGGCGGAGAGGTAGCATGTCACGGTGAGACACTATTTGCAATCGTTGTAGCGGCTGCCTTTCCCTCACTTTTCGGCTGGCCTGACTGCAATGAAAAATCCCGGTAGTAAATAGAGAGGGAAATCACAACTGTCGAGTTCTTTGTGGAGTTTGTGACCGTGCAAGGCTGACCAATGGTCAAGCAGAAGAACGGAGACGTACCGTCCTTGACAATTCACTATATTGTTGACGGGGATTTTCAAATGAAAAGTTAGTGCTTGCAGCCTGTTATTGCCTTATTTGCATAAACTGTATTTGCTTCCATTAAGTTGCAATTCGTGAATGCACTTTGTAATAACATATTTATTCAGTTAGCCCTAGCTAAAGTGGATTTTTTTTGGGTACATTAATTTTTAAAAAATTATGATCCATCATTTATTCTTATTTAAAGATGAATTTTGAAGTGAAAACTGTTACATATTGTCAAAAAGTAGTGCAATAAAAAAAAAAAACCCTAACCTGAGGAATAATCGTGAATAATAATTGTGATTACAATATTGATCAAATTTTTATTGAAAATAACGTAAACATTCACAGGGCAGGGGGTGTGGTGTCAAACGTATGGCTAGCTGGCCAGAACCAGCCTGTCAGCAGTCCAATCTGGGCCGCGGCATTGTTCTGCCCGCCAGGCATGTTTTTGTACATTTATACATATAGACTATTATTTTGAAATTCATGCTTTTGTTTTGACCCAAGCACCGTACAACCGGAAGTACTGTGAGTTGTTTGACGTGAAAAAAAAATCGCACAGCGGAGACCGCCTCCAATCCATGTGCAGTAAGAGAGTGAGACTTTTTGTGAAGCAATGCCTATTTATGTATCATATCATGTATTGTTTGTTCAGTAATTTAAAAGGCAAATATGCACGTGTAGTTAAAAATGAACTTGTGACTTTAATTGGGACAAGGGTTTATTAAAGCCTGGGATAAAAATGGTTGTGTTACGTCAGACAAACAAGTCATGCGATTGACTTGCTGTGGTGGAGACACCTGGCAAGGAAAAGCTGAAAGTCGCTTTATTTAGTTTTTATTTTTGTCCTATTTATGCTCAATAGTGCAGGACTTAACAAATCTGTTTTAATTTTAAATGCTATTTATTACACTCATTATAATCCCTCTACGGTAGGGCTTTGCGATTAAACCCAAAATAATCGTGATTATTTTGATCCATATTGTAATCATGATTATTAGTGCTGCAAATTCAGCACTTTTCATATGCAGGAGTGTCCCCATTTTAAATGTAAAAAGTCTCCAACGATCAGGCTCATTTAATTGTGGAAGCCAAAATCGCCAAAATCTTTGTGACTGTGCACTCCAATCCCAATTCCGTTCATTGTTTTTAACCGCTTAACATCAAACATTACATTGCATAGCTGCACTTTTAAGGAGCCACTCTTTAATTTTTACAGGACATGGAAGTGAGCCCCAGTGAACTCATGAACATCCTAAACAAAATCATTGCAAAACGTAAGTAATTTTGTCATACAGTATTCTTTTACACGTATTACATATGTCTGCTGCCGTTTGTGGTCTCTTTGGAGTCTGATCTGAGTCAGACCTTAATATCTTTGTATAACATAGCACTGGTACTGTACTGCATTGCATTGGACTGTACTGCATTGCATTGGACTGTATTGCAGAAGAAAATACCTTTGTGTTTGTCTGTTTCAGATGGAGATCTGAAGACAGATGGTTTCACGATTGAGTCTTGCAGAAGCATGGTGGCAGTCATGGATGTATCCTTTCTGTCTTTAGAGGGCTTTATCTTGATATGTTGCACAGTTGGCAAAATGAGAAACATGTTACTGAAGCTTGTAATTCCAAACAAGCACAATTAGCAAGTTTGGCAGGGATAAACAAACTTGTACTGATCACTAAACAAACAATATTTTTGCTTGTGCTCGTGTATTATGGCTACAAACTGTGATGGGTTGTGCTAACGTTTTCTGGCTGCCCCAGTGGCAAGCACACCGAGCACACGAAGATATTTTCTCGGGCTGGAAATACCATCATGCAACAGCCCACGTAGATGCTCATGTGTTCTAACATGTACATTCTGCGTATATTAGGTGTAGGACCTGTCCATTGTCGGCGATATACAGTAGATTATTGAAAAGAAATTATAGTATTCCATCCATCCATTTTCTGTACCGCTTAACCTCACAAGGGTCCAATTCTGTCCATGCTGGAGCCCATCCCAGCTGACTCTGGGCGAGAGGCGGGGTACACCCTGAACCGGTCGCCAGCCAATCGCAGGGGACATAGAAACAAACAACCATTCGCACTCACATTCACACCTACGGACAGCCAATCGCAGGGCACCTATAAACAATATTCACACCTAATGGCAATTTATAGTCTTCAGTTAACTGATCATGCATGTTTTTGGGATATGGGAGGAAACCGGAGTACCCGAAGAAAACCCACGCAAGGACGGGGAGAACATGCAAACTCCACACAGGCGAGGCCCAATTTGAACCTGGGTCCTCAGAACTGTGAGGCTGACAATTATACAGTATTTTACTGAAAAACTATCAGTGACAAGTCGACTTCATGTTCATCACATTAGTGTCGACTTAAAGAAATGAAATCGTGCAGTGTGTCCAGTCAGACTTTCACATTAGCTTTTGAAAGGTAAACATGTAAAATTAAGTGTGATGTGAATGGGTGTGTATGGTGAGGAAGGTGGACTGATACACACCTTAGGTAAATATGACAGGGAACATGTTCATCCTTAATGCTTTTCCAGAGTGACAGCACTGGAAAACTTGGCTTCCATGAATTCAAATACCTCTGGAATAATGTAAAGAAATGGCAGGCAAGTATTGGGGACTTGATGCATTTGTTCTACATGGGTGTTTCCTTTCTGTGGTCTTGCATTCCTGTGGTCAGTGTTAACCGTCACCAGTGAGTCAGAGAAAATAACCCTGTTGTTAGTACTGTGCAACAATGGCAAAACAGTACAAGTATTTTCGGAATTTCAATGGGGTGAAGTAAGATATTTAAAGCTATAATCTACAACTTTTTTTGTTAAAAAAGAAAGTCATTTTCACCCAAGCCACTACTTGAGGTGATGACACAATGCTGATAAAGCCATTCACCTCCTCTAACATCTTGCTGTATTTGTAAGTATCTTATTTTTTTATATTTAGTGAATGCCCTATTTATTTCCCGCGCTGGACCAGTTGGTGGCGCACTGCAAATGATGGCACGGAAAAGACGCATGTCCTTCAAAACATAATAACAATGTTGGAGAATCACATTATCAGGAGCATAACATCTATTGCCTATGCCATATTGAAGCAACCACTGTTCTCTTGTTGTAACTTACTTGTATCAGGGAAATAAAGGTTTTCTTTGGGAGGGGGGGGGGGGGGGGTGCTGTGGAGGGTGGCTGTCTGTTGTACAAAATTGCATACAATGAAGAAAAGGGATTCACTTTCCTAAAAAGCAGCAACCACTTTATTCTCTCTGAGGATTTTGGGTGTTGACAAACATTCACATATTTCAGCGCATTATGACTACAAGACTTCTCAGATTTAAGCTTGAAAAGATAGGATTCCATACCTGAATAGGCTCAAATTCCACTTCCTTCTAAACTTGAATGCATTTTTGAAATGCTTACATTGTTGTTGTTTAGGGAGTGTACAAGTCCTACGATTCAGATGGTTCTGGTGTTATTGGGGCAGATGAGCTGCCCAATGCTTTCAGAGCTGCTGGTGAGTTTTGGTGTTGTTGTCTGCCATGTTGTTGTTTAAATGTCATTGAAAATAATCTTGATGCCACTTTAATCAATGTATCTTAAACCAGTTCACATATTTTCTACTTTTTGTCTTTTCTCTGTCATTATTTACTACTTTTAAAACAGTATTTATATTTGTATGGACCCATAATGTTTTATCTAAGGAAATTACAGCTACAGCTACATTTACGTCTATCATCTTTCATTAAAAAACGTGGAAGTAATGTATAAATTAGAACTTAGAAATTAGAATGTGTTTCTCATCATAGCAAAAAGCCATCAGTGGTGTTTCAATTGTGTATATTGAAATTATTGGCAACGTTAAATCAATTTGCAATCAATTTTATCATGATAAATATTTGAAGTCAATACAAGTCAATTCACATATCACTTACGTACATCAGTAACAATGAGATCACAGTCAGTCTCAAGCATCTACGTTCATTTCGTAGGCCCCAAGGCCCCTCGTGCAGTGATGTCATGTCACTGACTTGTGAGGTGGTCACATTTCTCACAGCCACTGCAACAGAAAGACCAAAATTTAGATAAATAGCATCATTTATAAAGACAGTCCCCTCCGAAAGTACTAGACCAGCAAGGTCAATTCCTTTGTTTTTGTTGTATACTGAAGACATTTGGGGTTCAGATCAAAAGATGAATATGAGACAAACGTTCAGAATTCTAGCTTTTCACCTGTGAAAACTGCATTTGCTGTTAAGCAAACATGAAGACCAGAGAGGTGTCTATTGGAGAAAAGCAAACCATTTTGAAGCTGAGAGAAGACGGAAAATCGATCAGAGCTATTGCACAAACGTTGGGCATGGCCAATACAACAATTTAGAATGTCCTGGGAAAAAAAAAAAAACTACTTGTGTCCTGAGCCACAGACATTGTACAGGTCGGTCAAGGGTATCAACAGAAGTTGATGACAGAAACATTGTGAAGAGCTGTGAAAAAACACCCAAAGACAACAGTCAGTGACATCACTGCCAACCTCCACAGGGCAGGGGTGAAGGTATCACAATCCAATGTTTGAAGAAGACTTTGAGAGAAAAAATATGTCATACCACAAGATACAAACCATTCGTCAGGAAAAAGAATCCGAAAGGCCAGATTTAGATTTTGCAAAGTACAGAGATGAGCCACAAAAGTTTTGGACTGAAGTTTTATAGACTGATGACACCAAGATTAACCTCTACCAAAGTGATGGAAAGGCCAAAGTATGGAGAAAGAAAGGATCTGCTTATGATCCAAAACACACAAGCTCATCTGTGAAGCATGGTGGCGGTAATGTCATGGCTTGGGCTTGCCTGGCTGCTTCTGGAACGGGCTCACTAGTCTGTATTGATGATGTAACTCATGATGGTAGCAGCAGAATGAATTCTGATGTGTACAAAAAACATTTTGTCTTGTCAGTTTACAGAAAAATGTATCCAAAGTAATTGGGAGAAGCTTCATCATGCAATAATGACCCAAAACACACTGCCAACACAACAAAGGAGTTCATTAGGGTTAAGAAGTGGAAGGTCTTAGACTGGCCAAATCAATCAACGGACCTTAACCCAATAGAGCTTGCATTTTACCTCCTGAAGAGCAGACTGGAGGGAGAAACCACAGAAACAAACAAACAGAACTGAAAGAGGTTGCAGTAAAGGCCTGGAAAAGCATTACAAGTGAATAATCCAACAGTCTGTTAAAAGTCAATGGGTCGTAGGCTTGATCAGAATCAGAATCATCTTTATTTGCCAAGTATGTGCAAAAAACAAGGAATTTGTCTCCGGTAATTGGAGCCGCTCTAGTACGACAACAGACAATTGACTTGAGACATAAAGACATTGACAAAAACAGTCACTGAGCAATAAAGGGTTGCTACTTATCTGGTAATGTCAGTACATTTTTTTATTTTTTGACAATTGTGCAAAAAGATGCAGAGTCCTCTAGCACTTAGAGCAGTTCGAATGACTAATATACCAATAGTCCGGTGCAATGACCATTGTGCAAAGGGCGCTGAGACGTCAAGTGAGTAGTGCGATAATCTGGGACAATGTTGCAAATGTTGCAGATACTCCTCAATCAGTGTGCAAATGGAGCAGATGCTACTCTGGCATGACTGGCCAGTATTGGTCAACAACAGATATGCAAATAGTGCAGCATGGCGAGACTACTACAGTGAGTGCACGAGTAATATATAATTGGCCCGACAGAAATGTGACAGCAAACTCGGACAAAAAAAAATTGGCAGCATGTTGCAATGGAATTGTAGGTTAGCTGTTTAAGAAGTTGATTGAAAGAGGGAAGAACCTGTTGGAATATCTACTAGTTCTAGTTTGCATTGATCGATAGCGCCGGCTCCTTCCCTCAGGTATTGCAAGTAAGGGATATGACATTAAATGTTATTCACATTAATTTAATAATGTCTGTTCCAATACTTTTGCTCACTTGAAAAGTAGGTGGCTTCAAACAAAAGGTGCTCTGTCCTGAGTTGTTTAACACATCCAGATGTAAATACCATGAAATAAAAGCTGGAATTTTGAAATTTTGCCTCATATTCATGTTTTGATGTAAAGCACAAATGTCTTTATACACCAAAAACAAAGAAATTGACCTGGCCGGTCCAATACTTTACACATACATAGTAGGTACGGAAAGTATTCAGACCCCCTTAAATTATTCACTCTTTGTTATATTACACCCATTTGCTAAAATCATTTAAGTATTTTTTTCCCTTCAATGTACACACAGCACCCTACATTGACAGATAAAAACAAAACTTGAAATTTTTGCTGATTTATTAAATAAGAAACACTGAAATATCACACAGTCATAAGTATTCAGACCCTTTGCTGTGACACTACTATATTTAACTCAATTTCTGTCCATTTCTTCTGATCATCCTTGAGATGGTTCTACACCTTTATTGGACTCCAGCTGTGTTTGATTATACTGATTGGACTTGATTAGGAAAGCCACACATATAAGACCTCACAGCTCACAGTGCATGTCAGTGCAAATGAGAATCATGAGGTCAAAGAAACTGCCTGAATTGATCTGGCCAAGGTTACAAAAAAAAATCTGCTGCACGTAAGGTTCCTAAGAGCACAGTGGCTTCCATAATCCTTAAATGGAAGACGTTTGGGACGAGCAGAACCCTTCCTAGAGCTGGCCGTATGGCCAAACTGAGCAATCGCGGGAGAAGAGCCTTGGTGAGAGAGGTAAATAAGAACCCAAAGATCACTGTGGCTGAGCTCCAGAGATGCAGGAGATGGGAGAAAGTTCTAGAAAGTCAACCATCACTGCAGCCCTCCACCAGTTGTGGCTTTATGACAGAGTGACCCAACAGAAGCCTCTCCTCAGTGCAAGACACATGAAAGCCTGCATGGAGTTTGTTAAAAAACACCTGAAGGACTCCAAGATGGTGAGAAATAAGATTCTCTGGTCTGATGAGACCAAAATGTTTTGGCCTTAATTCTATCTAAGCGGTATGTGTGGAGAAAACACTTCTCATCACCTGTACAATACAGTCCCACCAGTGAAGCTTGGTGGTGACAGCATCATGCTGTGGGGGTATTTTTCAGCTGCAGGCACTAGACGACTGGTTGCAATCGAAGGAAAGATGAATGCGGCCAAGTACAGGGATATCCTAGACGAAAATCTTATCCAGTGTGCTCAGGACCTCAGACTGGGCTGAAGCTTCACCATCCAACAAGACAATGACCCTAAGCACACAGCTAAAATAACAAAGGAGTGGCTTCAGAACAACTCTGTGACTGTTCTTGAATGGCCCAGCCAGAGCCCTGACTTAAACCCAATTAAGCATCTCTGGAAAGACCTGAAAATGGCTGTCCACCAACGTTCACCATCCAACCTGACAGAAGTGGAGAGGATCCCCAAATCCTGGTGTGAAAAACCTGTTGCATCATTCCCAAAAAGACTCATGGCTATATTGGCTCAAAAGGGTGCTTCTACTAAATACTGAGCAAAGGGTCTGAATACTGAAAGGCTACAATCTTAAAACAGGAACTCAAGTTAAACTTGCACATATAAACCATTTGACATGATAAAACAGTCCAAAATAACGATTTTAACAATGCTATATTTACCTTTCAGCTGAAACATTAATTTATAAATATTAAGTCAATTGGGTTAGTTCCACACACATTGCCTTTTAGTTCATAGGTTTGATATTGATACTGGTTATAAAGAACCCTGAGTCAAATATTCATTTTAGTCTATGCTGCGGGCTGCTAGGAAAATAGATGTTAATAATTTGGACCCCCTTTATTTAAAACCATGCAAACGTTTTTGACCCAGCCCCCTAAAAGAATTGGAATTGAAAATCGTTTGGAACCGGAATTGAAATAAGGAATCGGGATCAGAATCGCTCAAATTCAAACGATGCCCAACCCCAATTGCCGTACATGTGGAGAAAGCAAATGATGTTATCACCACATACTAACATCGTGCCTGAATCATGTCACATTTTTTATAGCCAAAATTAATTTTTTTGCGAATTTATCACCAAAAAATAAGAAATCACGTACATAAGTATTCACAGCCTTTGCAGTGAATAAAATCGAGATCAGATGCATCTTGTTTTTGTTGATCATCCTTGAGGTATTTCTACAGCATAATTGGAGTGCACCTGTGGTAAATTAAGTTGATTGGACACGATTTGGAAAGTCACACACCTTTCTATATAAGGTCCCATAGTTGTCAGAGCACAGACTAAGCATGATGTCAAAGGAATTGTCTATCGACCTCTGCGAAAGCTTGTCTTGTGGGACAGAAAAGATTCCACTGCTTTGCACTGAGCACAATGGCCTCCATCATCAGTGAATGGAAGAAGTACAGAACCACCAGGACTCTTTCTCAAACTGGCCACCCATTTAAACTGAGCGATCGAGGGAGAAGGACCTTCGTCAGGGAGGTCACGAAAAATCCAATGGTCACTCTCAAGAGCTCAGGCATTGGAAAGAGGAGAACCTTCCAGAAGGACAACCATCTCTGCAGCAATCTACCAATCAGGCCTTTATGATAGAGTGGCCCAGACAGAAGCCACCCCTTATAAAAGGCACATGGCAGGCTGCTGGGAGTTTACCCAAAGGAACCTGAAGGACTCCCAGACAATGAGAGACAAAATTATTTGGTCTGATGACAAAAAAGGTTGAAGTTTTTGACAGAAATTCCAGATGTTATGTTTGGAGGGAAACAGGGACTGCTCATTACATGGCCAATGCCATCCCTACAATGAAGTCTGGTGGTGGAAGCATCATGCTTTGGCGATCTTTTCCAGGAGCAGGAACTGGGAGTATCGTCATATTATAATTTTGCGGGAAAAAATGTATATATTCCATTTTGGAATATGGCTGTAACATAACAAAATGCGGAAAAAGTGAAGCACTTTGAATACTTTCAAGATTCACTGTATATGTTCATTTCCAAAACAAGGTGAAAGACTAATTTAAAAAAAAAAAAGTCATATCTTTCCATGCTATTTACTGAGTACAGTACATTATCTTTTGTTGAACATGTTCAGCCTGCGTCAATGAGCTGAGATTAAATGAATGTTTGTAAAATTAGCAAATCTGGGTAAATGTAATCCAAATGGCTGTGTAGTACTTTGGAAGCGAGCAAGAGATTAACTACATTTTCGATCTTGTGAAATTAATGCTACTGCATAGTATTTTTTTTGTTTTGTTTTAAGATTGGAAAATCAAGCATGTCTTTTGATTCAATTCCATGGAATAATGTTTCATTCTACCTGCATTACTCTTGTATCTCTGGTACAATGACAATTTAATAAGGGCTGTTGAATGGTCTTCTGCAGGCTTTCCTCTCAGTGAGCAGCTGTTCCAGATGATAATTCGCAGATATAGCGATGAGAGTGGTAACATGGATTTTGACAACTACATTGGCTGTCTCGTAAGGCTGGATGCCATGTGCCGTAAGTAATAAAAGGGCCTACTCAACTGTGTGTGTTACATTATGGATGTTAAGGCACTCTGACACTGAAATTGACATGACTGCTCTTGTTCCAGGTGCCTTTAAAACGCTGGATAAGGACAACAATGGGACTATTAAAGTCAATGTTCAGGAGGTAATTAGATCTCACTTTTTGTTTGACGTTAGAACAGTGTAGCCCAAACTCAGATTTATTTGAAATAATTTTTTTTAACCTGTTTTCACTGTTATCTTCTGTGTGCTTGTCTTTTCAGTGGCTTCAGTTGACCATGTATTCTTGAGCCCAGAAGGATATTACTACTTAGACTCACTTTGTTTTGATATTCTAAACATATTTTTCTCCACCTTCAAACAACTTCCGATTTTATTCAACCCATTCAGTCTGCAAATGTTATTTTCAAAGCAATGCCTAATCAGGAGCCCGTTATAGGATTGTTGACCGTGCCATATTTGTTGTAAGGCAGAAATTATGCTTTATAAACCCAGGGAAGCACAAATATTCACTGACAATGTTCTGAAGAGAAAACCGTTAGCCAGTCTGACTGAATGGATGCTGAGTTTAAGTCATCAGGTTTGCTGTTTGACATTTGCTTTTCACCTGCACTCAAATCCAAATGCAATGTGACGAGGTGGTTCCAAATCATACACATAAAACGTTTATATAAATTGTGAAATAGGTTGAATCACATACATTTCACTCAACAAAAACTTTTTTCAGTTAAAATTGTAAAAGTCACTTATATCCGAGGCTCAACTTCAGAAGTTAAACCTCTTACACTAAATAACAGGTGTTTGATTGCTATAAAAGTGTAATTTTTTAAATCACATTTTAGTTTTGCATTACATCAAATAGTGTTGTCAGGATAGCTTGCAAATGCTGGCTGAAATAAAAATAAGTAATCAAATATCAATCACATATTAAACAAAGGAAATCTAAGTGTGTCCAGTGATTATAGCATGTTTTATATAACAGAAAAAGACTGTCACATTTGGACAGGCTGATTTTGTCATTTTGTTTGGTTTTTGTTTGCGCCATGTGCCTACCTTGCTGTCTTTTTACATTTACTATTTGTTCGCACTTTGCTTTCTGTGGATACGCCTGCACCAGCATAATGTGACTTAATAAACAGTATAGCAAATGTGTATGCTACTAATGCATGCAGCCAATAATTGGAGGTGCCTTTTTCAAAGTTTTTGTCATTGTCGTTACAACCACTTTAACTGCTCAATGAAATAGTATGCATCCATCCATTTTCTAAGCCGCTTATCCTCGCAAAGGTCGCGGGAGTGCTGGAGCCTATCCCAGCTATCATCAGCTTATTCCATTTGTGTGCAGCATAATAGCTAAATGCTGCTCCACTATTTGACCTGAGTCTGTCGATCTCAGAGCCCTACTGGGTTTATATGCCATTACCATTTCATTCATGTATTCAGGACCTAAACAGTTTAGTGATTTATAGACCAGTAGCAGAACTTTAAAATATATTCTAAAGCCGACTGGAAGCCAGTGTAAAGACTTTAGAATTGGAGTAATATGCTCTGACATCTTTGTTCTGGTCAGAATCCGCACTGCAGCATTCTGAATGAGCTGCAGCTTTTTAATGCTCTTTTTAGGGAGTCCAGTCAGAAGACCATTACAATAGTCAGGTCTACTTGAGATAAAAGCATGGATGAGCCTCTCCTGGTCTGCTTGACACATGCAAGCCTTCACTCTGGATATGTTCTCCAGATGGTAGAAGGCAGTTTTAGTAATTGATTTGCTATAACTGTTGAAAGTCAGGTCGGAATTAGGCTTTACACGATCAGGACTTTTGGGGCCGATAACCGATCAGCAAGTTTAAAAAAAACGATAACCCATCACCGATCCGATCACAAGATGGAGCAATGTGTCCATTTAGATGACTTGTTCATTTATTGTATATACTTGTGTACTGTATACTGAGTACTGTATCCATCCATTTTCTGTACCGCTTATCCTCACTAGGGTCACGGGCGTGCTGGAGCCCATCTCAGCTCAAAATTATTCTCTAGTATTTTAGACAAAAGCTAAAATATCAATGACCTCTAGGGGGCATTCAAGGATTGGCGAGTGACATAAGTTTAGGTCAGATCAACATTACAACGTGACAGAAATAATGGGTGCTAACTTGCTGTAATTAAATTACTTTATTGCTTTAATAAATACTGTTTATTACTTTAATAAATGCTGTTAATGACATGCTTACTCTAACTTTCTCACAGTCCCGGCTATATGGACGGGTATTGTCCAGAGTTTGCGTCCGTTTGGCTTTTCCTCACACACCCCCCACGCTGCGCAGCTTGAACGCGGCATGCTCCTCCTCATGTACATTCTTCAGGTCCCCGATCAAATTTGTTGTTTAAGCATTTAGATGACGTTCCCCATGACGTACTTCAGTTGTGCACAGACTGCAAATGACTTGTTGTTTGTCTGAGACACCGCAAAATAGTCCCACACCGACGTTTTTTTTTCACCGACAAGATTGAAAAAAGCTTTCCTGGCCGTCAGATAGTTACAATACTACGCCACAAGACACGTGACAAGGCTGAAAATAAACTAGCTTTTGGATTTATACGCAACGGCGACGCGGAGTTAAATGTCTTGTGCGGAGCCGATCGATGACGTCATTGATCGGATCGGCTAATTATGCCATGAAAGCCGATCAGCATAAAATGCTAATTATCGGCCGATACGAATCACACCGATCAGATCGGCGTAAAGTCTAGTCGGAATCTATCAGAACACCAAGGTTTCTGACTTCGTCTTTGGTTTTTAAAGAGAGTGACTCCAGGTATTTACTAACAGCAATCCTCTTTTCTTTATTGTCAAAAACAATGATCTGTTTTGTTGTGGTTTAATTGAAGAAAATTTTAGCTCATCCAGATATTTGTTTTAGACGGTGACACAACACCTCAATCGAACTGTAGTCATCTGGAGACACTGCTAGATATAACTGTGTCATCTGCATAGCTATGATAGTCAAAATTAAAGTTTTGAAGAATATGACCAAAGGGTAGCATATACAGGGTGAACAGGAGTGGTCCTAGAACTGGCCCTTGAGGGACCTCATAGGTCATTGCCATTCGATGAGATTGAACACTTCCAATGGTTACAAGGTATGTCCAACACTTCCAATGGTTACAAGGTATGTCCAGGTAGAACATGAACCATTTAAGGACTGTTCCATTTAGCCCTACCCACGTTTCCAACATGTTCAGTAGTATATTATGATCTACTGTATCAAAAGCCGCACTGAGGTCCAACAAGACCAGAATTGGCACCTTTCCTGAGTCAGTATTCAACCTTGTATCATTTAGCACTTTGATAAGAGCAGATTCTGTACTGTGATAAGTTCCGAACCCTGATTGACATTTGTCAATTTAAGTTCAAGAAATTGCTGAGTTGATGAAAAATAACTTTCTCAACAATCTTGGCTATGAAGGGAGATTTGAGATGGGTCTATAGCTTGCTAACATGGAAGTGTCGACGTTCTATTTTTTAGTAGAGGCTTAATGGCAGCTACTTTAAGAGCTTTAGGAAACTCGCCTGACTGAAGTGAGCAATTGATTATTTGCTCCAAATCAGGTAGCACAGACTTCGCAATAGCTTTGAAAAAGTCAGATAATATTGAGTCAAGACAGCTCGTTGACGGTTTCAAGCTGCTGAACCGTTTTCTCTCCAGTTTTTGGTCAACTGTATCAAATTCTGACATGGTAATCGAGTTTTTCCTGGGTGGCTTCAGATGTAGTATCATTTTATAATTTTGTGGGGGGGGGGGTGAGCTTGTCAACCACAGCAAACAGTGCGAGTATTATTGAAATTCTTACTGATGAGTTCAGAAACGTTTTGCTGTCTAGCACTGACTAACTCTTGGTTAAAATTACAAATACTTTGTCTTTAGAGGTCATAGTCAATTTTGAGTTCAGCTTTTCGCCACTTACGTTCTGCTTTCCGACACTTTGATTTAGAGGTCTTTACCATCATTGTGCTCCTCCATGGTGTTCTTGGTCGCCTCAAGTTTGTCTTAGTTTTAATAGGAGCGACAGCATTCATGACGTTTGAGATTTTCCAGGTGAAATTATCCAAACGTTCAACAACTGTCTCAGCATTCCCAGTTTGTGACAAGCAATCTTCTTCTTTTCCTTTTGGCTTGTGCCTTTAGGGGTCGCCACAGCGCGTCATCCTTTTCCTTGTAAGCCTATCTCCTGCATTCTCCTCTCGAACACCACCTGCCCTCATGTCTTCCATCAACCTTCCCTTTGGTCTTCCTCTAGCTCTCTTGCCTGGCAGCTCTATCATCATCATCCTTCTACCAATATACTCACTATTGCTCCTCTGGACGTGTCCAAACCATTGAAGTCTGCTCTCTCTAACTATGTCTCCAAAACATCGAACCTTGGCTCTCCCTCTGATGAGCTCATTTCTAATTTTATCCAACCTGGTCACTCCGAGAGCGAACCTCAACATCTTCATTTCCGCGACCTCCAGCTCTGCTTCCTGTTGTCTCTTCAGTGCCACTGTCTCTAATCCGTACATCATGGCTGGCCTCACCACTGTTTTATTAACTTTGCCCTTCATCCAAGCAGAGGCTCTTCTGTCACATAACACAGCTGACACCTTCCTCCACCTGTTGCAACCTGCTTGGACCCGTTTCTTCACTTGTAGCCTCACTCTTCCCCCACCACCCCTCTCATTCATGCACATATATTGTTTTACTTCAGCTAATCTTCATTCCTATGCTTTCCAGTGCATGCCTCCACATTTCTAACTGTTCCTCCACCTGCTCCCTGCTTTCACTGCAGATCACAATGTCATCTGCAAACATCATGCTCCACGGGGATTCCAGTCTAACCTCATCTGTTAGCCTGTCCATCACCACTGCAAACAGGAAGAGGCTCAGGGCTGATCCCCGATGCAGTCCCACCTCCACCTTAAATTTGTCTGTCACACCTACAGCACACCTCACCACTGTTCTGCTGCCCTCGTACATGTCCTGTGTTATTCCAACATATTTCTCTGCTACTCCAGACCTCCGCATGCAGTACCACAGTTCCTCTCTGGGTACTCTGTCATAGGCTTTCTTTAGATCTACATAGACACAATGTAGCTCATTCTGACCTTTTCTGTAGTTTTCCATCAACATCCTCAAGGCAAATAATGCATCTGTGGTACTCTTTCTAGGCATGAAACCATACTGTTGCTCGCAAATACTCCTGTCCCGAGTCTAGCCTCCAGTACTCTTTCCCATAACTTCATTGTGTGGCTGATCAACTTTATTCCTCTATAGTTCCCACAGCTCTGCACATCACACTTGTTCTTAAAAATGGGCACCAGCACACTTTTCCTCCATTCCTCAGGCATCTTCTCACATGCTGGAATTCTATTGAACAAGCTGGTCAAAAACTCCACAGCCACCTCTCCTAGATGCTTCCATACCGCCACAGGACCAACTGCCTTTCCATTTTTCATCCTCTTGAATGCATTTCTAACTTCCCCCTTACTAATCATTGCCACTTCCTGGTCCACCACACTTGCCTCTTCTATCTCATTTTCCTCATTCATCAACTAAGTATTCTTTCCATCTCGCGAGCACACTACTGGCACCAGTCAACATATTTCCATCTCTATCCTTAATCACCCTAACCTGCTGCACATCCTTCCCATCTCTATCCCTCTGTCTGGGTAACATGTAGCGATCCTTTTCTCCTTATTTAGTGTCCAACCTGGCATACATGTCATCATATGCCTCTTGTTTGACCTTTGCCACCGCTACCTTTGCCCTATGTCGCATCTCAATGTATTCCTTCCGCTTCTCCTCGGTCCTCTCAGTGTCCCACTTCTTGGCTAACCTTTTTCTTTATGTGATTTCCTGTACTGTGAGGTTCCACCACCAAGTCTCCTCTCCTTTCCTGCCAGAAGACACACCAAGTACTCTCCTGCCTGCCTCTCTGATCATCTTGGCTGCAGTGGTCCAGTCTTCTGGAAGCTGCTCCTGTCCACCGAGAGCCTGTCTCACCTCTTCCCGAAAAGCTGCACAACACTAGTCCTGTCTCAGCTTCCACCACATGGTTCTCTGCTCTGCCTTTGTCTTCCTAATCTTCCTCCCGACCACCAAAGTCATCTTACACATCACCATCCTATGCTGTCGAGCCACACCCTCCCGTACCACTACCTTACAGTCGGTAACCTCCTTTAGATTACATCGACTGCACAAAATGTAATCCACCTGCGTGCTTCTTCCTCCGCTCTTGTAGGTCACCCTATGTTCCTGTCTACCACCATCTGTCCCTCGAAGTTTCTTTCCTGGATGCTGTCCTTACCCATCACTTCTTCATCACCCCTATTTCCTTCACCAACATGTCCATTACAATCTGCACCAATCATGACTCTCTCTCTCTGTCTGGGATGCTCAGAAGTACTTCGTCTAGCTCCTTCCAGAATTTCTCTTTCACCTCTCGGTCACATCCTACCTGTGGGGCATAGCCACTAATCTCATTATTCATAACACCCTCAATTTCAAGTTTCAGCCTCAGCACTCCATCTGAGACTCTTTTCACCTCCAAGACATTCTTAGCCAACTCTTCTTTTAAAATAACCCCGACTCCATTTCTCTTCCCATCTACACCATGGTAAAATAATTTAAACCCTGCCTCTAAACTTCTAGCCTTACTGCCTTTCCACCTGGTCTCCTGGACACACAGTATATCAACCTTTCTCCTAATCATCCTGTCAACCAACTCCTGAGATTTTCCTGTCATAGTCCCAACATTCAAAGTCCCCACATTCAATTCTAGGGTCTGTGCTTTCCTCTTCTCTTTCTGCTTAAGAACCCGCTTTCCACCTCTCCTTCATCTTCGACCCACAGTAGCTGAATTTCCACCGGCGCGCCGCAGGTTGACTGCGCCGGTGGCGGACGTTGTTAACCCGGGCCACGACCGATCCGGTATGGAATTCTTTGGATGAACGCTCATATTTGTTTGACAAAGTTTTAAGCCGATGCCCTTCTGACGCAACCCGGCCTGGGCCCGGCCTACAGTTTGCACTGGCTTGTGCCCCCCATAGGGCTGCATTTGTTTGTGACAAGCAATGGTCTCCATAAATTTAGTGGCAGTACTCTCATTTATATACCTTTTCTTAATAGACATAAAGGTTGTCTGAACCTTTGGAAGAATCTGTAATTCAATGAATACACAAAAATGGTCAGAAATAGCCATATCCTTAACGGCAATTGATAGACGCGTGTGCTGTATTTGAAATAAAGGAAGTACCGTATGTTCAATGTGTTTCAATGAATTAAACACTTTGGCTGGTGTGGAAAGGAATGAGACATGCCTTTATCATTATCACAGGCATTTTATTCCCGAAAATATTTGTAGGTGAAGAGTTATGTATTTAAGTCGAAGTAATAGCCAACGCTGAGTTAAGTTGGTTTGGGTTATGCCACAGATTTTGCAATTAAATTCAAATCAAAATGGTGTCACAACAGACAACCTAAACTATTTTTCTCCCTCCCTCGCTCCCCTCCCCTCGCTCTCTCTCTCTCTCTCTCTCTCTCTCGCTCTCGGAAGTGATTGCCCTTCAAAATAAGAGCACATTTTACAATCTGGAAAATATCAATACAAGACAAAAACTTAATTGATAGCATATACAAAATCATAATCTATACTATTTCGTATATAACAAGGGCGATGAGGGTCGTAATAGCGTAAAAATATTTGAGCAATAAACCAGAATCGCTCTCTTAGTTAGACGACCTTTCCTGGCCAAGTCACCGGACATAGTCTGGATGGGAGTATTCCCGCTAGCTTTACAATAGCTAGCTTGTTGATAAGCACGTTAATATATATACACTTCAAGAGCAAATATAATTTTTTGAACGTTCAGGTAAGTTCAATATTGTCTGGTTGCATGTTTGGATGTTGACCGACCGTACACTAGACGACATGAGCGAAAACTGCGCTTTATTAGCCTAGTACCAGCATTAGCCGTCGCTGTCTTGCTTCAAAGAAAGCATAGCTGAGCTTGAGTATCAGTGATGCCACAAAGCTGATACAGGCAAAAAAAAACGTCTACCGAATCACCAATAAGTATAGGTAAATATGTGGGCGCCGTCTATAAAATGGCTATGTACATTAGCAATTGACATGTGTCCACGAGGTCAGGATAAATTAACGCAGTGCAAACCTGAGTCCAAGTTAGCATTAGCTATCGCTGCTAGAAAACTAGCCGAGCTGAAATAATGCCGACGTTTCCAAATGTTTAGCAATGGAATTTTGTCAGAAAAATGCATATCGTCATTTGAAACCAGTGTATTTTAAAATATATTGTGTAGCGGTGCTGTTCATGCGAATATATATATCTATATAGAATATAGAAATATATATACAACAATGTAACAATTTTAAAGCCAAGGTTCAGTTATTTTACTGTTAGTTACAATATAACAATTTCAGTGTAATTATCAACCTTTTGACAGACTCATCTGGAAGTTGGGAGCTGAGAGGTGAATAGAAAGCAGCAGAGGAACCACTGACGCTGTTTTGTGGAGGATGTCTTCAACATTACTCTTCAACCAAGACAGTGTTATACGCTTTAAAAAAAGGAAAGCCCGTTTCACTTTCAGTGAGGTCCACATACTTTTGGATGAAGTGAGGAAACATCGCGCTGTGGTCGTGGGTATGTCTCCAAATACTAATCCTATTGTGGTTGGTGAGCCTGTGTTCCACTGACCACACAGTATCATGTTTAAACAAAACGTAATAAAGCTCATAAGACACTCTTTCAAGTAGACATGGGATTTTGACGACTATTTTTTAAATGCTAGTTTATGTTCTTTAAATTTCCAAGTACTAAGGAAAGTGTGTTTTTGCAAATGTTGTAACAGTTATACATTAATGATATGAAAAAAATGGAATAGCTGTCATGTTCTCTGATCTTAATCTTGTCGAGACTAACCAACAGCCTCTGCTGGTTGCAGCCGAGCAGTGCACTCTTATTTTACTTAATACTTTTATAGCTGGATACTGCAGTTCCAAGTGCCCAAATACCATGTATTACAGTGCAGGATAAAGTATTTGTGCCCTTTTTTTTTTTTTTTTTTTTTTTGCATAGTTTACCCACTTTAGTGTTTAAGATAATCAAACAAATGTAAATATCAGACAAAGATAACCCAAGTAAACATAACATTATTTTATTTATTAAGCGGGGGAAAACTATTCGGAATTACCTGACCCTGTGTGAGAAAGTAATTGCCTCCCTTGTTAAATCATGAGTTAACTGTGGCGAATCACATTTTTTGGAAAGTTGAGTTCATTTTCACTGATCACACCCACTTTAAATTGAACTTGTCTGACAAAATGAAGTCAGACAAAAGATCTCAAAAAGCTTCTGTGATCCAAAGAAATTCAAGAACAGATGAGAAATAAAGTAATTGACATTTATCAGTCTGGAAAAGGTTACAAAGCCATTTTAAAGCTTTAGGTATCCAGCGAACCACGGTGAGAGTCGTTATTCACAAATACAACAAAACATGGAACAGTGCTGATCAGTGGTAAACCTTCCCAGGAGTGGCCAGCCTACAAAAATTACCCCAAGAGCACAGTGATAACCCATCCAGGCGGTCACAAGGGAACCCTCAACAACATCTAAAGACCTGCAGGCCTCCCTTGGCTCAGTTAAGGTCAGTGCTCATGACAAGACTTTACGCCGATCTGATCAGTGTGATTGGTATCGGCCGATAATTATTATATTATTATTATATCGACTTTCACGTCATAATTTGCCGATCCGATCAATGACGTCATCGATCAGCTCCGCACAAGACATCGCCGTCACGTATGAATCCAAAAGCTAGTTTATTTTAGCCTTCTCTCACGTGTCTTGTGGCGTAGTACTGTAACTATCTCACGGCTAGAAAAGTTTTTTTCAAACTTGTCGGTGAAAAAAACACGTCGGTGTAGGAGTATTTTGCGGTGTCTCAGACAAACAATATGTAAGTTATTGGTAGTCTGTGCACAACTGAAGTACGTCGTGGCGAATGTCACCTAAATGCTTAAACACAACAAATTTGATCGGGCACCTGAAGAATGTACACGAGGAGGAGCATACCACGTTCAAGCAGCGCAGCGTGGGGCAGGGGGAGGAAAAGCCAAACGGACGCAAACTCTGGACAATACATGTCCATATACAGTGAGAAAGTTAGAGTAAGCATGTCATTAACAGTATTTATTAAAGTAATTGCAAAATAAAGTAATTTAATCACAGTAAGTTGGCTCCCATTATTTATATATATCATGTTGTAATGTTGATTTGACTGAAACTTATGTCAGTGGCTAATCCTTGAACCCCCCCTAGAGTCATTGAGGTTTTAACTTGTCTAAAATGCTACGAGAATAATTTTGAGCTGGAATGGGCTCCAGCACACCCGTGACCCTAGTGAGGATAAGCGGTACAGAAAATGGATGGATGGATGGATACATTACTCAGTATACAGTACACAAAGTACATACAATAAAAGAACAAGTTATACAGTACACAAGTATATAGAATAAATGAACAAGTCATGTAAATGGACACATTGTTCCATCTTGTGATTGGATCGGTGATCGATTATCGTTTTTTTAAACTTGCTGTTCGGTGATCAGCCCCAAAAATCCTGATCGTGTAAATTCTATTCATGACGCAACACTGAAGAAGAGACTGGGCAAAAATGGCATCCACGGCAGAGTTCCAAGGTGAAACCACTGCTCACCAAAAAGAAAATGAAGCATTATCTTACCTTTGTTTAAAACAAAACAAAAAAACATCTGAATAATTTCCAAGACTTTTGGGAGAATATGGACTGCCGACACAAAAGTTTAACTTATTAGTGTGTGTGCATCTCGTCATATCTGATGTAAATCAGCATTTCAGGAAAAGAACATCATACCAACAGTCAAACATGGTGGTAGTGTGATGGTTAGGGGCTGTTTTCTCCTTCAGGACCTGGACGCATTGCTGCGATTGATGGAAGAATTACTCCTGGTCTTTACCAGAAAAAAAGGAAAATGTTCAGCCATCAGTTTGTGACATCAAGCTTGGGTTTGCAGCAGGACAATGAAGGTTTTGGTGAGGCCTAGTCAATGTCTGTACTGAAATCCAATTTCAACGCTGTGGCATCAAAAAGGCCGTTTTTGCTTGAAAACCCTCCTTTGTTGCTAAATTAAAACAATTCTGGAACAATAGGCCCAAGTACTGCATCTCCACAAAGATGTGAAAGAGTCTTTGCCAGTTATAGAAAATGTTTGATTTCAGTTGTTGCTGCTGAGGGTGGCCCAACCAGTTATCAGGCTTAGTGGGACTTTTTTCAGGCCATTCAGAGGTGGACTTGCTGGTATGTTTTGGATCTTTGTCCTGCTGCAGAACCCAAATTTATTTCAGCTTGAGGTCTCAAAACAGAACATGCTTCAGGATGTTTTGGTAGACAGCAGTATTCATGGTTCCATTTATCACAACAAGTCTTCCAGGTCCTGAAGCTGCAAAACAGCCCCAGACCATGACACTACCACCACCATATTTTACTGTTGGTATGATGTTCTCTTCCTGAAATGCGGTGTTACTTTTACACCAGATGTAATGGGACACACATCTTCCAAAAAGTTAAACTTTTGTCTCGTCAGACCAGAGAGTATTGGGGATCATCAAAATGTTTTTCACACAGGGCCATGTAAGTTTGGATTTTTTCCCCCTCTCAATAATAAAAGCCTTCATTTAAAATTTGCATTTTGTGTTTACTAGTGTTGTCTTTGACTAATATTTAAATTTGTTCGAGGATGGGAAACGTGATAAAAAATAATCAGAAAAGGCCAA